>NW_004949095.1:5330409-5331840 GCF_000317375.1 Microtus ochrogaster
ATCCACCGTAAAACCGGAAACAGGGACGGCTCCAGTCTCGCGTTCCAATTCATTAGTAAAAACATTCGCCCGAGGCTGTCCCGCCCCAAAAGGCGGGGTCTCTCTACATTATATAATATAATATATATATGTATGTATCCCTGTTAGCCTGAGAGATCCTTCAGAAGCTATATCTAGTTCATCCATGCTCAGTGATTAAAGAGCATCCCAGAACGTATCATGCACTCTGACCCCACAAAGAAACGACTCAGGCAGCTTCTACAGATCAGGAGAGACAATTTCTTTGGTTCCCAGTGTTTTATTTACACTAATCTCAGAATTAAATGAAGAGCTAGGTAGCTCAGAAAGCACTTGCTGAGGTGAATTAGAAGCTTGAGGCCTTTAGAGAGAGAACACGAATAGGCAGGGGAAGGCAGGCAGGTCTGTGGGTTCCAGGCCAGCCTGGTCTATAGAGCCAGAGCTGTCTCAATAAATAAATAACTAGGGAGGGGACACCTTTGATGACAGTTTGACAGTTGGTTCAGAAGTGGGAGACCTGGACAGAAAGAACGCTAGACAGTGTGTGATGCAGCTCTCAGACAGCCACCGCCCACTTGAAAGGGAACCCAAAGCAGAGTTTGCTTCCTGCCAATCATTTTTCTTTGTTGACTGGAGCTGCCAAGGAAGAGTGAGGCTGAGGCTGGACGACAGTTGCAATTAGTGCTGGTGTTTGTCCTAATCCTCACAGCTGTGCCTTTCCCAGCCTCTCCTCCCACTCTTCCCACAGACTGCACTGAATTGTAGCCCACAATTATTTTAGTGTGGTATTTAGTCTATTCTATACTGATAGAATGTATTATGTTTGTTCATTCTAGGATGTTAAAAATTCAACTTGGGGGCTGCAGTGATAGATCAGTTGGTAAGGTGCTTGCTGCAGACTTGATATTGAGTCACAGAACCCACATAGAAAACAAACAAACAGATAAACATGGGGAAGTGATGGCGCACGCCTTTTATCTCAGCACTTAGGAGGCAGAGGCAGGTGGATCTCTGTGAGTTCAAGGCCAGCCTGGTCTACAGAGCAAGTTTCAAGACAGCCAGGGCTACACAAATGAACCCTGTCTTGAAATAGCAACAAACAGACAAACAAACAAAAACCAGGCCTTGTAGTGTACTCTTGTAATTGTACCTAGCACCAGGAAGGTGTCTTAGTTGAGTTTTCTATTGTGATGAAACACCATGACCAAAAGCAACTTGGGGAGGAAAGGACTTACTCTCACTTAGGCTTCCATATCACAGTTCGTCTTGGAAGGCAGTCAGGATCCAGGAGGCAGGAGCTGATGCAGAGGCCATGGAGGGTGCTGCTTACTAGCTTGCTCCTCATGGCTTGTTCAGCCTGCTTTCTTTTTTTTTTCTTTTATTTTTTTATTTTTTTTCTTTTATTTATTTTTT
>NW_004949095.1:5332730-5334702 GCF_000317375.1 Microtus ochrogaster
AGCCTCTCTTGGGTATATGCCCAAGAGTGGTATTGCTGGGTCCAGGGGTAGGTTGATCCCGAATTTCCTGAGAAACCGCCACACTGCTTTCCAGAGTGGTTGCACAAGTTTGCATTCCCACCAGCAATGGATGAGTGTACCCCTTTCTCCACAACCTCTCCAGCAAAGTCAGCCTGCTTTCTTATAGCACCCAGAACCACCAATCAAGGGAAGGCACTGCCCACAGTCAGCTGCACCCTCTCCTATCAGTCATCAATCAAGAAAATGTACCACAGGCTTGTGCACAGGACAGTCTGGTAAGGTCATTTTCTCAGCTGAAGTTCCCTCTTGTCCAACAACTCTGGCTTATGTCAGGTTGATGTGAAACTACCAGCACATAAGATGAAGACAGGTCAGTCCCTGGGGCTCGACAGCTGACCAGCCTAGCTCTATGAGCTCCAGACTAATGGGAGACTCAAAAAACAAGGCAGATGGGATTGATAACAACAGCTAAGGCTTCCCATTGCCCTCTGGCCTCCACATCCACACTTGTTCTCACACACACACACACACACACACACACACACACACACACACCACTTGGTTGTAATATAAAATCTTTTTAAATGTTACTGGATATAGGCTACTGGTCATTTGTTTGGGTTTTTGCATCTATATTTATAAGAGAGATGGTTGTGTAATTTTTTTGTGGTGTCTGTTATTTGCTTTCATGAAGCATAGTCATACTAGCCGCAGATAATATATTGCGATTTTCCTCAGTGTTCTGTATTTTGGAAGAATTTCTGAAGATTTGATAGTCGTTAGGAATCAAACCCAGACCTGAAGGTATGCCAGGAAAGTACTCTACCACCAACATATATCCCAGTCACAGTGTGATGTTTTGATATGCATATATATTTGAAAGTATTACCACAATCACACTAACATGGGCATCCCTTTCAGTTAAGATTTTTGTGTTGCAAAACACTTCAGACCAGTTGATTCTCCTAGTAAATTTCAAATATAGTATTATACTATACAAATACAACAGAGTCGCCGGGCGGTGGTGGCGCACACGTTTAATCCCAGCACTCGGGAGGCAGAGGCAGGCGGATCTTTGTGAGTTCAAGACCAGCCTGGTCTACAGAGCTAGTTCCAGGACAGGCTCCAAAGCCACAGAGAAACCCTGTCTCGAAAAAACAAAAAACAACAACAACAACAAAGCCAAAAAAACAGACAAACAACAACAACAAAAAAAACAAATACAACAGAGTAACCGTAGTCACTGTACCCTACAATAGATCCCAGGATGCGTGCATCCGCATAGTGGAACCTTTACCCCTTGCTCGACAGCTCCCGTTTCCCCATCCCCAGGTTCTGATAACCATCATATGCTCTTTGCTTCCATGTAAAAGCAAAACTGTGCAGTATTTGACTTTTCCTGGTTCATTTCACTTAACACAATTGCCTCTCCTTTTCCTCTAAGGCTAAAGACCATTTCCCTGTGTGCCATCCCACGGTGTGTGAGTGTGTGTGTGAAGGGGGGGGGACACACACATGCCTCAGTGTACAGGTGGAGGGCAGAGGACACCCTCAGGCGTTCTCACCTTCCACGTTGTTTACGACAGGTCTCTTGTTGTCTACATCAGGCTCGCTGGCCCACAGGCTTCTCCGCTTTTTCTGTCTCTGCCTGCAGTCTCACTGTAGGAACACTTGGGTTACAGACATGCATTACCATGTCTAGCTCTACTTGGGTTCTAGGGATTCAAACTCAGATCCTGAGCTGGAGAGATGGCTCAGCAGTTAAGAGCACTGTCTGCTTTTCCTGAGGTCCTGAGTTCAATTCCCAGCAACCACACGGTGACTCACAATCATCTGCAATAATGTCTGGTGCTGACATTAAGGGCCTCATTGAATAAATGGGACCTCCTGAGACTGAGAAGCTTCTGTAAAGCAAAGGACACTGTCACTAAGACAAAAAGGCAACCCACTG
>NW_004949095.1:5336165-5337843 GCF_000317375.1 Microtus ochrogaster
AAATAAATAAATAAATAATGTCTGGTGTCCTCTTCTGGCCTTCAGACATATATGTAGATAGGACACTGTATGTATAACAAATAAATGACTCTTTCAAACTTAGGTCCTTACTACAGTTGTACAGAGAATGCTTTACCCACTGGGCAGTCTCTCTAGCTCCTACCTGCCTACTGAGACAAGGTCTGTGTAACATTGGTTATCCTGGAACATGCTATGTAGACCATACAGGTGATCCTCCTGCCCTGCCTCCCCCTAGTGATGAGATATTAGGTATGAACTACCATGCCCAGCATTGTTCTTAGTTCTCAAAACAAAAGAATTATTTGAGACAGGGTCTCATTATGTATTCCAGGCTGTCTTGGAACTCACTATGTAGACCAGGCTGGCCTCAAACT
Organism: Microtus ochrogaster; assembly: GCF_000317375.1. NCBI lineage: Eukaryota > Metazoa > Chordata > Mammalia > Rodentia > Cricetidae > Microtus > Microtus ochrogaster. The sequence goes on from NW_004949095.1 coordinate 5,336,561, forward strand.
CACAGAGATCCACCTGCTTCTGCCTCTGCCGTGTGACACCATACCTGACTAACAAAAATTTCTGTAACCTAAAATCACTCCTATGAAAAGGGTCTTTTGAATCTTTTTTTAAAAAATAAAGTATTTCAAAGTACTGCTTTTCCCTTTAGGTTGTACAAGAGTATGAAAGGGTAATTATATTCCGACTGGGACATCTGCTCGCTGGAAGAGCTAAAGGCCCTGGTAAGAATTACCCTCTATGATTTTTTAAATTCTTATCCCACCCCAGGATTTGTTGATTTCTTTAGTTTATACATAGTCATGATCCATATCTTATATTACATGAAGTTATTTGAGTCATGAGATCTGTATTTCCAGTCTGTTCATTATAGAGCAGATTGTCATGAAATTCTCTGAGAAGCATTGCTAATAGGTAACAGGTGACCAAGAGAGGGCACGTGCAGCGAGCCCCACACCAGGGCTAGTCTAATTGGAGCAGCAAGGCAACTACAGACCTGTGGCTAATGCTTGTTCCGAGTACGGTGTGTGTGTAAGTCAGAATCCAGTGACTTCTCAGAGAAAATCTGAGCTGGTTCTGAATTGGGGACTGAGGCAGATTAGATCTTGGAAGTCAAGCAAAATTCAGCATCTAGTAACAAATATGTCTTTAGCTGTTAAAGAGACATATATTGAATCCTTCCATTGTTTTAGACTGAGCTCTGACTAGCAGGGACTAGAGGAATAAGGTGGTCTCTGATCTGAAAATCCAGAGGAGGTCCAACCTGGCAGGGGGGCATATCGCAAGAAGTATGGGTAGTCTGAGAAGTTTAGATTTGGAGATCCGAGACAGCCGAGAGGTCATAAGAAAGAACGAAGTCCCACTACACATATTCTGAGCGAGTCTGTGCTCTCAACCGCGCCTGCAAGAACAAGTTAAAAATGGAGAGCCATCCAGGAGACATGAATAGAGTTTCGAGATTCTCAGTATATAAGTCCACAGAAAACAGACCCAGACTCCAGCGCTCCAGGGTACACCATCTTTTTATGGCCCTGGTTTTCAGGAACCTTCTCCGTTTGGGCAGCTGTTCGCCCATACACCCTGAGCACTGAGCGCTGCTACCAGTTTCCACAAAGCTGGGGCTCTTGAAGGGTGTCTGTCTTAGTCACTGTTCTATTGCTGTGAAGAGACACCATGACCACGCAACCCTTATAAAAGAAAACATTTAGTCAGGGGTTTGGTTCATTATCATTGTGCTGGGGAGAGTGACAGCATGCAGCAGATGCTGGAGCAGTAGCTGAGAACT
>NW_004949095.1:5337943-5359064 GCF_000317375.1 Microtus ochrogaster
GAGAGAGAGAGAGAGAGAGAGAGAGAGAGAGAGAGAGAGAGAGAGAGAGAGAGAGAGAGCGCGCGCCCAGGCCTGGCATGGACTTTTGAAACCTCAAGGTCCACCCCCAGCAATGTACTCCAACAAGGCCACACCTCCTAATCCTTCTAATCATTTCAAAAAGTGCCACTCCCTGGTGACTAAGCATTTGAATATATTAGCCTATGGGGGCCATTCTTATCCAATCCAAACCACCACAGTCCCAAATCATCCAAGGGGCTTAGGAAACTTTCAGTTATCCAATCTGCAATTACTGTGTATTGAATCTGTAGATTGTCTGGGGTAATGAGCGCTAACCCACCACCACAAAGCTGCTGGCATGATATTGCTATTCTGAGATCCTGGGGTTCACATTTTCAGAAATAGCACAGAAGTTGTCAGATCCATGCTGAAGCGCTAGTACAGTCATAGTAAAACAATAGTACACAGCACCTACAAGGCTCCACTAAGGTTAATATTCATGAACATTAGGTCAATGTTCATGCGTACGACACTGTACTCACAGAGCTTGAGTCTAGAGGAGAGACAGTGTGCCAGAGATCCAGAAGGGTCCCTGTGATGTCTGAGTGACCAAGTGGTCTAGTTTTCTGAAATAGTCTGTTTATATCTGATATGCTGAGCTTAGCTTTAATAATGTATCCTGCTTTTACTTTCAAAAGTGTCACAGTCGAATAATGAATTATAAGACAATATTTAGTTCTAGTGAGCTGCCCAGTGATCTCTGGGTAATGGGGGCTAAGAGGAGCAAAGCAGCCTGGTGCCAAAAAGACCATCCCCAGCAGTCTTCACACTTGCCGTTCACCTGTTACTTTCCTCATGCCTTCTTGTAGGCCTGTTCTTTTATTTGCCATGCCTGGACACCTACCACAAGGTTGACCTCCGTCTCCAGACCTTGGAGATACCTTTTCATGAGGTGAGATGCACAGTATGCTTGCTTTTCTTGTGACATGTCCATGGTCAACCGTCCAACTCAATCCCTAGGCAGAGTAACTATGATCAAAGGTCGGAAATGTAAGCAGAGATGCGGACTACATCAGAATCGAAAGCATCATTATCAAAGTGTGTAGTCACCACAGGGAAAGGTAGTCAGCCCAGGAGCCTGGGAGCAGGAACTAGAGCAGGAGCCATGGAGGAATTCTGCTCACTGGCTTGCTCCTCCCACACACCGCAGGACCACCTTCCCGAGGTGGCACCACCCACAATGGGCTGAGCCCTCCCACATCAATCATCTCTCAAGAAAATGAACCACAGGCTTGCCCACAGGCCAGTCCTATGGAGGCATTTTCTCCATTAAGATTACTTCTTCCCAGATGACCTTAGCGTGTGTCAGGTTGACATAAAAACCACAGAGCAGATGGGGCTTTTGATGGGAATCCCCAGCTTGTCCTCTGACATCACCCCAATAAGTGTATGTGGGAGTCTTTCTGTCCTAGAACATGGCTCCCTTCCAGGAAACCCATTGGGCATCAGTCTAGGAAGGCCTTGACATAAAATCAATTGAATGTTTTCATATGAGAAAATTATCCTTGGTTTCTTCTTTTATAAAGGGATCTCTAACAAGATTTCTTTAAATTATGAGTTCTTTCATGTATTTCTTCTGAGCCTAGATTGTGTTCATGCTCTCCCCGCTCCTCTTCCTCCTCCCTCTTCTTCTTCCTCCCAGAGGCAAACATCGTTAGGCCTGACTCTTTAGTGTACTTGATAAACCTTCATGCATTAAAAAAATGTCATTTTGAATAAAGAGTCAATTCTCCCACTACGCTTTTGTTTTTCCCTACGATAGTCTTACTCCTGGAAAGGGCATTTTAAATGCACTTAGTTCCTGTCTCCCACACAGGAAGGAGTCCAGGAATCTGGCCTGCATTCCAACTTTCTTCTGCTTAGGTGGTAACCAAAGACATGTTCATAATGGAGCTAGACGCCGTCTGCTACTACCGCATGGAAAACGCCTCCCTCCTCCTGAGCAGTCTCGCTCATGTGCCCAAAGCCATCCAGTTCCTGGTGCAAACCACCATGAAGCGCCTCTTGGCACATCGGACCCTCACCGAAATTCTCCTGGAGAGGAAGAGCATTGCCCAAGATGTAAAGGTACCAAGATGAGTTTAATGATGAATTGGTCATTTGCTGAGTTTGCCACGTGCAAGGCATTTGGCCATAGATGTCCTGAGCAGTCAATGACATCATCAGTCTAGGTACAGATTCGCTTCCCTCCCTTCCCCAAGGTCATGCCCCAGAGACCTTAAGCACAAGTGAAATTCCAGCATAGTACTGGGTATTGGAAGCAGCCATAGGCAGGAATATTCTGAATTTCGCGGACTTGCCACAGTGCAGAATATTGGGATGAATCGAGAACTGGCCCAACTGTTGTGGCCTCACTCCCCCACACTCTCCACAGTCCAGCACCCCCACCTGCGTAGCGTTTGCCCACCCGCAGCTTCCACTCCTCTGGCTTCCTCTCAGCTCTTTGTTCTGCCTTCTCCCCCCAGGACAAACCTTATTTGTTCCTTGCGATGCCAGCTCATCTACGATGTATTTCTTCACATTTCTTATGCACACCTGCTTCCTCTAATTAGTTGGTCCTCTTAGGACTGCAGTGTACTGAGATTCCCACTAAGAAACGGTCGGAAGCTAAGTTTGAAACGAACATGACCCAATACGAAGGGCTCCAAACCCTGCCCCTCACCCATTTCAGAACCCAGTTCATTTTTTCTTAGCTACATTTACAACTTCAGTCACAAGGGGCAGAAAGGACTAAGACGCAGGGGGATCCTAATACCACCAGCACTGCGAAAGAGAAAGTACCCTAGAAATGTTAGCTGTTTGGCAGGCTCTGAGCCAAGACACGCTGGTTATTTAAGGAGTGAATTTAAAACAAACTGGAAAAAAAGATGTACTAGTTCCCTATCTGTGCATATGACAAATGTTCCCAAACCCAGTGGCTCGAAACAGCACAGCTTCCTGAACTCTTTCGTGGTCCTGAAGACCAGAGTACAGAATCAGCTTAACTGGGCTTAAGTCCAGGCATCACCAGGCAATTTCCTTCTGGAGGTTGAGACACAATCCAATACTTTGCCTCTCTCGGTATCTAGATCCACCTGCGTTCCTCCTCTGCCCCTGCCTCCCGACATCACAGAGCACCAGCCCCACCCCATCCCTTCATCACAACACCTCTCTCAGATGAAGACATTTGATTATATCCTTCAAGGACCTTTGATCTAGTCACATCCTACAGTTCTCTTGGGTGGCAGTCATGGGCCCTAGTGACATGAACATCTTTGAGAGCCGTTATTCAGGTTCCTACATCGTCTTTAGATCCAGTGATTATTCAATAGCACTGTGCAAGTTAAATAACTCTGTCTCAGACGCGGTGACATTGGGAAGCAGAGCCCTGTGAAAGCACCTGTTCTGAGCACAGCGGGGACAGGCTATGATTTCCACCTGGGGAGCAGGTCTCACTGGCATCTCAACTCTTCCCTCCACAGGTTGCCTTGGATTCAGTGACCTGTATTTGGGGCATCAAAGTAGAAAGAACTGAAATGTAGGTAGGAAAATAACCCAAAAGAACAGTATTTGAAAAACCATTTCAAACTCTGCAGCCACATTAATACTAGAGAAAACTGACCTGACATCTTATTGCCAAGATGAAATTGCTATGACCTCTGAGAGAACTGTATTGTAGTTTCTAATTACACACTGGGTTTTTTTTTTTTTTTTTACATAAAACAACATTTAATCATGTTTTGGAATTAGCTTAGTGGTTTTAGTCCGAACTTCACATTTCCATCACCCCCCCCCCAAACCCACAAGCAAGAACTCACTAACCCCCTCACCTTAGCCCCCAGTTCTGCTTCGGTAGCCATGCCTGTTTCTGGATATCTCACAGAAATGGAGTGACAGCATAGAGACTTTCGCATCTGCTTCCTTTCGTTTGACATAACTTTTCAAGGTTCACCCATCAGTACTCCATTCTCTGTTATGCTCCACTTTATGATCATACAGAATTTTGTTTTTACATTCCTCCCCCAGCCACTTTGGGACTGTGATGGAAAGTGCTATAATGAAATTTTAGTTCTGTGTTTTTTACGCACTATATCAGAATTGTTCTTATTAGTTCATTCCTTCTCCTCAAAATCAATTTTCTTTGATAAACTTAGATGAATTTTTCTGGCTTTTGTTTTTAATTGTACGACTCTTCCAGGTTGTTTTTCATTATTTGAATTTACATGAAATCTTAAGTGAGAAAGATGACAACAAATTGTGAGTAGAAACTATGTCCTGTGTAGCTCGAGTGTCATGGCCCCATGCAGCCTCCGCAGTGGCCGTACCTGTACTTGGCACAGACCTCGAATGTGTTCTTCCCTGCTTATCTTCCATGTCACAACTCTAGGGACAGCTCTATCTTCTCATCTAGAATTTACTATTCAGGGCTGGAGAGATGGCTTGGTGGTTTTGAGAACTGTCTGCTCTTCCAGAGGACCTGGGTTCGATTCTCAGCCCCACCAGTCAGATCACAACTGTCTATACCCCCAGCTGCCCTCCCTGGCCTCCACGAGTGATAGGCATGCATGTGGTGCACAGACATACATGTAGGCAAAATACTAATACACATAAACTATGTCTTTAAACTTAAAAACAAGTTGCTATTTGTGGAACAACAGTAGGAAAGTCTGTGAGAATGCCCTGGTGCACGGTCAGGGCGCACACCTATGCTGTCTTCTTTTTCAGTAAGGATGTGAGGCTGCCAGCTGGTCTTCAGCACTCTCTGGCTGTGGAAGCTGAGGCTCAAAGACAGGCCAAAGTGCGGGTGAGCCATTCCTGAGCACTCCATCCTCCCACCCCTGCCTCTGAAGAGCATCTTCAGATGAAGAGCAGACCCAGCGAAGGCCTGTTGGTGGAGAATGTCTCCCCTGCGCTCTCCCACATTGGTCTGGGAACTGAGCAGAATCTGGCTGTACCCCAGTACTGTTGACAGAGTGTATACAGCACTGATCTTGCAGTATCTCAACCTCCCCCCAAATTTCCTGCTAACATGTCCCCCTCCTTTTCTTCCACCCTCTCTCCTTAAAATCTCCCCTTGCCGTCCTTCCTCTCTTGTGCTGGGATTGTTCCTGGAAGGCCGAGGCCCTGTCGCCCCCAGGATAATGGAGGGATGAAAAGAGGCAGATTCCTTTCAACTAACTGAGTGCATGAAGAAAAAGACTCTAATCACACAGAAGAATCAGTAACAAAAGACTCCATGAGAGGGAGGGGGAAGAGGAAGGAGGCCTTTTGGGGTACAATGGCATCTGGGTCTCTGAGCCAGTTACCAGTGCCTAACGTTTAGTGGCATCTGTGAGACAGGGTCCAAGAGCTTTCACTTCTGAAATGCTTACCCATTCTTTTGTGACCATGTTATAATTCCATGTCTGTCACCAGAACTCAGACCAACTTGTCCTCCGTACAACAAGCAAGATCCTCCTAAGTTTTCAAGCCTCCCACACATTAACAATACACTTCATGTATCCTTGTCATGACCTGTAACAAAATCCACCTTCAATTTTGATTGCTAGTTTAATCTGTTCCCTCTCGTCACAATCCGTCAGAGAGAAACTGAGTCTAGTGCCCCAGTTTAACAGTGCCTGCCACGGAGATGTGTGGTACTTGCTTTCTGGGTCACACTCAATGGCAAGCACTTAAAACCCTCATGAAATAAAGAAGCACGATCACATTGCTTTTCTCCGTATATGTTCTGTAGATGATTGCTGCAGAAGGGGAAAGGGCTGCTTCGGAATCCCTGAGGATGGCGGCCGAGATTCTGTCAGGCACCCCAGCTGCTGCTCAGCTTCGATACCTGCACACTCTGCAGTCACTGTCCACAGAGAAGCCATCCACTGTGGTTCTGCCTTTACCGTTTGACATGCTAAACCTCCTGTCTTCCCCCAGCAACAGAACACAAGGGAGCATCAACTACCCAAGTTCTTCCAGACCTGTTGAACCACTAAACCCCAAAAAGAAGGACTCTCCTATGTTATAGGGGTGAATGGGCAAAACACAATGTGAATCTGCCATAGAAAACCAAATCCCCGAGTGAGGCATTCAGTCCTTCCTGCCCTTGTTTGGTGGGCAAATAGAAGGCATTTCGTGTGTGTCACAAGATGGCCACGTGGATGAGAGCACAGTGAAATGGCAGTGGCTCAGAAGGCATCTAGCTCGTCGTCGTAATTACAGGAAAGAGACGTAGACTTTTGACTGTCTGTTTGGTTCAAGTTTGATCTCTGAAGACCTAGTTCAGATATCTTCCCCTGCGTCTTACCTGTCCTGTCACAGGCTCTCTGCAGACCCCACAACCCTTTCTGTGAGCCCCTGTCAATGTGCTCATCACACCGAGTGCTGAGCTGTGCTTTCAATGCAGTTCTTCCCCATTCCGGCACCCCTCAGAACTCCCACTCAGCCTGCTGCTGTCACTTAACCTGTCAAGCCTGCAATTCCAGACTCTCCCAGAAAATAGTCCAAAGGCATAAAAGCTCCTTGGGTCAGGTCTGTCATGGCAACAGCCCTATTTCCTCAGTCCCAACTCTCTTCTAGTTTAATTTGTATTTATGATAAATATTCCAACAACAGAAACTTCAAGGAGAAATGGTTTCTTTTAGCTCACGAGTCCAGGTTACAGTCTGTCAGTAGGGAAATTAAGGCAGGAACCTGAAGCAGCTCCTAGTCATAAGTGGAGATGCAGGCAGGAACCTGAAGCAACTGGTCATATCCCACTCACGTGCAGAAAGAAATGAGTACAGGATGTTTAATTGCTTGAGTTCAGCTCCGTTTATCCACTCATCCAGTTCAGGGCTTCCCTCCTAGGGAATGGTGTCACCTGCTGCGGGCTGGATCTTCCTACACTGATTAATGCCAGGGTCCAGCCTCTGCTTGGGTTCAGGACCTGAAGTGGGGAAGGGACATCGGCACAAGGAAAACTTCTGACCACCAGGTGGATTGCTCTCAAGTGGTCCAGAATAGCTCAGGCCTTCTTTGTTTATACTTAAACAAAGTTTTTTTTTAACCTGGGTTACATGAACAGCTTTATTATTGGCTTCTACTTTTAACTTTAAGAAACACATCACAAAATCATGCGCATTATGAAAGCCCCCATTGTTCCCCTTTATGCTTCACCAAATACACCTTCCCATCCTGCATAACCTTATTCTAGACAGAGTTCAGTGTTTTCCAGGCTTAGCTAAATATGGAGCCAGACACATCCTGCTCTCCCAGCACTTACTCCAGCTGGCAGCTACTTGCGGTTACAAAGTTAAAAGGTAATAGACATAGGTGCAATGCTTTAAGGGCAACAATATTCAAACCAGACAACTTTTTCGTGTCTGCAAGATATATCCTTATGCAGCTCCTTTTTCTCCAAGAGGGTCTGATGACTCTCCCTGTAAAAGGCAGACTTTGGCAAGCCCTCTTTCCCTTTCTCACTACACCGTACTTCTTCCTGTGTGTGGTAAAGATGGATCTATCACCCCACATTTTGCATTGTATTCTTCCCATTGGAGCATACCACATCCTGCCATTGATTCTATGCTTGGTGTCCAGGGAACGTACTCTCAACAGGCGGCACTCTGTGTATTTCCAAGGTCTTTTCCCTGTTCTGTATATGCATGCCTTTCTCTCCTTCCAGAACTGTGAGGCATGGCTAATGTTCCAAGTGTTGCTTTCTCTTACGTAATTAACTATTTCTGTTGAGTCAGAAAAGTTCCAGGATTGGGAGTTGTGGTTAGAAATTCCAGATAAGAGATTTGAAAAGCATTAGTCCTCTTTTGAATCTTAGGGGAACATATCTGAGAAAGGAGAGAATTTTCAGGGAAAATTACAGCTATTGTATGTGTGACTGAGAAAAAGTAAAACTAAAACCACCCAAAGAATCACCAGCATAATGAGAGAGAAAAGAGCCTGCAAGCTGCATGAATTTTGCAAATTCCTATGCTGTCTCATAGACTGCTGGTCCTTGTCAAGTATGAGTCCGTTTCCACACATACCTTGCTCCACAGAAACCCATTGAACAGGCAGTCATATGCTGATCCGAGACTAGGCTGCACAGCTCCCGACAGATTCCCTTAAAACAGTCCCTTACAGTCATGGTCACAAAACAATCTAATGAAGATAATTCCTCATTAATTTTGCTTGGATTATTCTAGGTTATTTCAAGTTGGAAAACAAAGCTATTCATCATATCTACATAGTAATACCCTGTCTCAAAGCCAACAACAAAAATAGTCACTTGTGCCAACGTTTCAAAAAGTAACTAAGGCCTAGAGCAGTGGTTCTCAATCTTCCTAATGCTACAGCCCTTTAATACAGTTCCTCATGTAGTGGTGACCCCCAGCCATAAAATTATTTTTGTTATTACTTCATAACCATTTTGCTGTTGTGAATTATAATGTCAATAACTGTTTTCTGATGGTCTTAGGTGACCGCAGGTTATAGAGGTTATAGAGAAATGGTTCTTATGTATGGTTACCTAACCCTAATGCCTTCCAACTTTAGCTCCTACTTGTATTCTGTTTGTGACACTTGTTTCAGACACAGGCATACTTCAGACATTTTTATATCAACTGTCATGTACAGTGTACTTCAACGTATACAACTATGTGTTGGAGAATTCCCTTACTGGAAAGAAGTTATGCTGATAATCAGCCAGGAGCATGTGTCAGGATGCTATCCTTTGTGTGATACAGATCTTGTGGATATCAGAGTCACTACTGACAGTAGGGAATGGTAGGGCACAGAAAGGACAGCTATGGGCACTTTCATACTTTGCATTATAAAGACACACTGTACCCTGTACTGTATTTTTTTAATAAAAAAATTGTATTTACTTAGAAGCATTCAGAATGTCAACAAAACAGCTGCAATTTTTTTGCAATTACAGAGTGGTATTCAGTTAACAGAACAACAATTATCTTCGTATAAGCTGCATCAGAGACAACTGAAGATGAAAAAAACCAAAAACAAAACAAAACAAAAAACTTCCGTCCCCATATATAACTAATTTGTGCTGTGCACCAACAAGAACCTGCTTTAAATTTCCATGCCAATTTACAGCCCCCAGACTGTACCAGGCAAGGTTAGTGGCTATTGAAAATACCACTAGGACAGGGCTATCTAAAGACACATTCGGTAGTGTGTTAACTATACAAAAAAAGACACTGTACAGTTTAAAAACAAATCTTACACAGCCTTACATTTCAATTTTTTTCATTAAAAGGAGTGAGTTGTGTACAGGGGGGTTAAATGCTTTATAGACAAGAAAAAAAACCGCTAAAACCAACTTATTCACCATCATCATCTTCTTCATCTTCGTCTCCCTCTTCTTCCTCCTCCTCTTCGTCTTCTTCATCATCTTCCTCTTCCTTCTTTTTCTTGCTCTTTTCCGCCTTGACCACCCCCTTTTTCGCTGCATCGGGTTTTCCTTTAGCTCTGTAAGCAGCAATATCCTTTTCGTACTTCTCCTTCAGCTTGGCAGCCTTCTTTTCCTAGGGCTGCTTGTCATCTGCAGCAGTGTTGTTCCACATCTCTCCCAGTTTCTTTGCAACATCCCCAATGGATAAGCCACGGTGTTCTCCTTTGATTTTGGGGCGATACTCAGAACAGAACAAGAAGAAGGCCGAAGGAGGCCTCTTGGGTGCATTGGGGTCCTTGAACTTCTTTTTGGTCTCCCCTTTGGGGGGGATGTAGGTTTTCATTTCTCTTTCATAACGAGCCTTGTCAGCCTTGGCCATGTCTTCAAATTTCCCCTTTTCTTTAGCAGACATGGTCTTCCACTTTTCTGAGCACTTCTTGGAGAACTCTGAGAAGTTGACAGAAGCATCCGGGTGCTTCTTCTTGTGTTCCTCCCGGCAGGTTTGCACAAAGAATGCATATGAGGACATTTTGCCTCTCGGCTTCTTAGAATCTCCTTTGCCCATGTTTAGTTGATTTTCGTCCGCGAGGCACAGAGTCGCCCAGTGCCCATCCGGCTCTCGCTTGCCCCGGCACTGTCTCTATGGAGCTCAATGTACTGCCTACCCTGTACTGTAGAAAGGAATCTGGACATGCATAGCACGGGTAGCATATGTACCCTGCTAACGGTCTGTTCAGTTAACCACCCTTCCATAGCCCAGGTGCTCCTGGAAAACACTCTCGACACCAACACACTAACTTAGAGTTTCAAGAAGCGTGGGAACCCAAACATCTACAGAATGAGGGGGAAATACAAGGAATGACAGCAAGAGAAGCACAGACATCTACCATGAGTCTCAAAAATGTCACTGACCTCCTGACCAGAGGGGTGAAACTGAGTCTAGTATGATTGGCTGACAGCCTCTGTCCCCCACCCCACCATCTCCTCTTCTCCCTGTATAATCTGTTAGAGATAAGATTGAAGATGGGTCTGAGATTTCAATCTGCTGTCATCTCAGATTGCTTGCTCACTGAATAAAGTACAGTTTTACAGTTTAAATCTTGTTTCTCTGTTGACTTTCATGACAGGCAACATAAACCAACTTCCATTTTCCCCCTAGGAAGTGGTGAGCTATGGAAGGCTAAGCCTAGCTGGAGGAAGTGGGTAGGTGAGGTCATGCCTTTGAGAGGTATATTTTATCCCTGGCCCCTTCCAGTTACTCCCAGCACCTATTCACCTTGATATGAGTAGTTTCTACCATATGCTTCCACCACCATGGTATTCTACCTCACCTCAAGCCCAAGGAGACCAGCCAGCCCTGGAATGAAACCATTATCCAAAAAACAAACAAAACCTTTCTTTCTGTTAAGACATTTTTCTCAATCATTTGTCATAGCCACAAGGCAGCCAATCAGTTTCTTCTCTACTAGAGATGAGGTCAGCTTGGCTGTGTCTGGCATCTGACTGTCTGCCTTTACACAAGGGGCCTCAACAGCCAGACGCCAGGGATGAACAACAAAGAGTTCTTCCCTCTACAATGCGTGAGAGACCCAAGAAAGTACAGCAAGGTCTGAAAGGCTGCAAAACTTCCCACAAAACATTTAGCTGTCAACTTGATACATCTAGAGTTTCCCAAGAAGAAAGTCTACACCAAGAGATTACCCAGATCAGTCTGGCCTGCGTATATGTCTGTGTATATGACTTCATTGCCCAGTCCACTGTGGGCAGGTGGCCCTTCGCTAGAGAAGAAAGCTAGCTAAGCGTAAAAGTCAATGAGAGCCAGCAAGCAGCATTCCTCCATGGTTTCTCCTTCAAATTCTTGACTGGCTTCCTGCCATAATTTCCCTTGATGATAGACTCTGAAATGGGAGTGAAAGCCGAAATAAGCCCTGCTCCATCCCACCCTCCCCCCCTTTTAGTCATTGTTTTATCACAACAGAAAAGAATCTCGAACAGCATCTGTGGTATATCTGTGGTACAGTCTTTGACCATGAGATAGACACCCTCTCTTTTGGGAACCCGAGACACTGACATAATAAGGCAAAGATGAAAGAAATGACTGGAATTTGTTACACAGTGTTCTGGGGTGAGAGGGTAAAACAATGATTACACCAGAGATCTCCCAATGGTGCTGTGGTCACCAGTCTCATCCTAGTTTCTAAAGATTTCAATTACTTGAGCTCCCCCAAATCCTAGCAATAAATTATCCTGCAAAAGTAGATTTCTGTGACTTATAACCAACTCATAAAGTTCCAGATACAAAAGATCCCATTATAATCAGGGTGGCAGTAGATATACCTGATGGGGTTGATATGATTTGACATTCTAAGGGCCAGCCTTGTTGTTGCTGTTTTGGGGTTATTTATTTTGTTTTGTTTTTGTTTTGTTTTTGGTTTATTCGAGACAGGGTTTCTCTGTAGCTTTTGGGTCTGATCGCCTATTCTGGAACTCATTCTGTAGACCAGGATGGCCTCAAACTCACTGAAATCCACCTGCTTCTGCCTCCCAAGTGCTGGGATTAAAGGTGTGCACCACCACTTCCTGGTTATGACAAGGTTCTTGTGTTCAAAGATAGGATCTACTAATTTGTATGGGAATGCCCATTCATTCCTATGGAATAGAAAATTAATAAAAATTAATCTAGAATTATGCAGAACTGAAAAGCCCCAGATTTGCTGGTGTCATCAAGGGATGTCTTTCAGAAGAAGGAAAGCAGGGCTCTGGGCTAGCAGGTGGAAGCTATAAGCAACAGCTTTGGCTTTGGCCATCAGTTGGGCCATGAACACACCCAACTGTCTGAAGAATTTCATGTATTCTTTCTTATAAGCACAAAGTATAATTGACCCTTTCCAGTAGGCATGGGTAACTCCTAAGCAATGTTGATCCCATCCCTCATACTCTTCTGGTGGCCAGATTGGGGACTCTGGAGTCAGTGGGTTTCTGAGGATGAACAATCAGACAAAAGTCTGAAAGTCTAGGAGAGAAAGCCAAAGGGACAGTAGTCATATGGAACAAAACAATACAGACATCTTCCCAGCGATGACCAAGCCCGAGAGATACGCAAACCCAAGCAGGCCAGAGGCCATGTAGTAAGGAGCCCCACAGAGCGACAGCCTCAGTATCCATTTGTCATTCACAGCGTGAGTTTACAGGAAAGACCATCTTCCGTGCCTGTATAGACTCGGGGACATAGAAAGTACAAATGGATGAGGTTGTCAAAGAAAGAACACAGAGACTCTGGGGAGCCTCCAGCAACACAGAAAGCCATGGAAGCCATGGCTGGGCAGTCAGGCACGGATTCTGACACCATCCAGATCTGTGGAATCAGGAAGGCTGATAACCTTCCTGAGGCTCAGTCTCATTTTCTGAGAAACAGGATTAAGAGCCTCTCCCCCCACCTAGCTAGAGGATTGTTAGGACCAGAGAGATCATAGGGTGCCTGAAATCAGGAAACTCAAATCTGTGGCTGCAATCTAAGTGGCTGAGCAGGACCCTCTCTGCTGAGTCAAACACTTCCTGCTTCCTTCCACCCAAGCTGAGTTGCTGCAGCATTTTCTTCATAGAGACGAACACTTTTCACAGAACTCTCGGGAAAGCAACTGAAGAGGCCTGCACACTTTTGCATAGAATGTTTTTAATCTGGCAAGTAAACTCACATATGAATCCTTATGGCCTCTGCCATGCTTCTAAAGAAACATCTTGGCTTGAATAGCATGGCTTTTCTAATGGCTGTTGCTAGGGAGTCTGTTCGTGTGAGCTGTGTTGCCAACTCCACAGCTCAGCAGTATCTCCGCATGCTCAGGGGCATGGCCACTGTGACCCCTAGGCTCTTAAGGAAGCTATTTGGGTTTGGGCTTAGGTTTAGTTCGGCTTCCAGGCCTAGAAGGATCATCCTTGGACTGTGCTTCTAAAAAGACAAAACCAGAATATTGTTAGTGACTGGTGTCTTATATGCACTAAAGGCTCTTAACTCTAAAAGCTAGTTTTTAATTCAATTTGACCTGAGTAAGTCCAATCCAACTAGTCACCCTAAATTGGTTATTGAGATTCAGAAAGTTTCCCAATATTTATGTGTTGCCAGCTAACTCCTTGATTTCTAGGTCCTGGGATAAAGGATTCTATAGGCAAGTAACGAAGAAGGGAACGTTCAAACAGAGTGAGTTCCGTATTCTCCTCTGTTCACTCCCACATCCCTCTGCCATCTCCTGCCCTTGCTCTCCAGCCTCCCACACACACCATATGAGATGTACCTTGGGGATGGGGACAAGGAGACCTCTGGTCATCAAGCCTGCTCTCCCTAGAATGGACATTAAAGGGAAGGTGACAGAGGCTGTCTTAAGGATTCAGCTGGAGAGGTTGGGTGTCATCTCCACCTTTGTTTGCAGGCTGTACTGAGGGGGGGAGGGTACGTGCTATGGTGTACTTGTGGGAGTGAGAAGACAGTTTTGTACAGTCTCTCTCCTCTCTCTCTCTCTCTCTCTCTAGCTTATCATGAGTTCTAGGGACTGAAATTGAGTCATTAGTATTGTGCCTAAGTGGTTTTAGACACTGAGCCATCTTGCCTGTCATAGTTACTTATTTTTAAGATGGTGTCTTGTTTTTGCCCAGACTGGTGTCAAATTCATGAGATCAAAGCAATGTTCTAGCCTCAGCCTCCTGAGTATCTGGGACACAGGTACACACCACAATGTCCAAATCATTTCTTCAGAATGAAATTATTAGAAGCAAATGCAAGCTTTAAAGGAATGGTCAGATTTTACAGATGTTTTCTCATAAGTATATTTGTAAAACTCTATTGCTTCTTCTTTGTATGTGAGTGGTATATACATGTTTGTGCAGTATATGTATATGTGTAGGGTGCAAGCATGCATGTGTGAGTGGTGTACACATGTTTGTGGGTACATGCATAGGGAGCACTTACCTGTGCATGTGTGGAGGCCAAAGGCTGATACCAGGTGTCACCCTCTGTCACTCTCCATTTATTTTTTAAAACTTTAGTATTTTGTGTGTATGTTGTGTGCACATGCCCACATGGTGGGATGCACACACGTGTATTGTGTTTGTGTGTGTGGAACTTTCCCATGATAAATGAATAAATATAGAGCTCGTGCTCTTCTAGAATGCTGTGGTGCAGTCCAGTCTTCTTCAGAAAATGCAGAAGGCCGTCTCACCTTTCTTTGCATGCTTTGGGGATTTTTTTCCTTCTCTGCGTTCCTCTCCTTCTTGGCTCCCCTCTTTTTGTTCAGATTCCTCTTCCTCTTCCTCCTCCTCCTCTTCTCCCTCCTTGTGGCTTTCTATTCTTACACGTGAGTCCTTTCTAACTTTCTTGGTCATTTCTTCTAATTCCTTCTCCAGATCTCTGTTTTTTATGAGAGTGTGATGGAGCTTCTCATTCACCTCGTCAAACTTCTCCTCTGCCTGTCTGGCTCTGCTGTCAATCTGTCTGATGAGGACGAAGTTCAGGGAAACACAACAGAACAGAGAAGGGTGAAAATATATCCTTCTTTTACACAGAAACTCGTGTGAAAACTGTCGTGGGAGAAGATGAAATCAAGAGAAACGGGGACATCAGTGGTGAATGGAGAATCAAGGGCCTAGGGGTTACCCCAGGTGACAGCTAAAGTTACACTGTCACTTAAGAATACAACATAGCACTGGATGGTGGTGACACACGCCTTTAATCCTATCACTTGGAAGACAGAGGCAGATGGATCTCAGTGGATCTCAAGACCACCCTGGTCTACAAAGCAAATTCCTGGACCAGCCAGGGCTGTTATCCAGAGAAACCCTGTCAAAAAAAAAAAATAGAATGTAGTTCTCAATTCTTAGTGAGATCTGACTTTGCTATATTTGAATTCCCCATTAATAGCCAGAGAATCTTCATCAGTAGTTCATTTTAGTTTCACATTATTGATAGAACTCAGCAAAACCCGATAATGTCCCTTCTTTTCTAACACCTCTAAAAACAGAATTTACAATCAAGAAAACCAGTTTGACATTGTGCTTTATACTTACGAGAGTACATTTAGGACTGGGGAGAGGGCTCCGTGAGTAAAAGTACTGCTGCCAAGCCTGACTACCTGAGTTCAGTCCCTGAACTCACACAGATATAGACACAAGCACACATACACACAATCATCAGCCATGTTAACTGTTGTCCTTCCAACCCTGGGTGGTATAACCTTCTTTCCCAAGCACAATGCTTTCTCCCACTTCCATTCTTTTCCTTAAGTCTTCTCCTAAAAATCCACCGACTTGGATCACTACTCGTTCCTTTCCTGACAAATGTACACATTGCAAATCTCCGCACCAGCTCCCATCCCCATGGTGGCTTAAGAAGGGGCTTTCTTTCCACAGCAGTGGAGTTCACTGCCTCTAGACAAAGATTTTCAGTTGCTCATCAGACCAAAACCAGCAGGACAAAGGAAAGCTAGGACTTGTGGATTGTCAGCCAAGCTCCCGGCCTACAGTCTTCATCCTCTTACCGTCATGGTACCTCATACTTACATAAGCTTCTCCTGCATGTGCTCAATTACAGTCATTACTTCAAGGTACTTAGGCTCCAATACATCTTTGCTAGCTGGTTCTCGCTGACAAAGAAAATATCTGAGTGACTGAACTGAGAGTCCCAATAGTTAATAGTCTGTTTTCAAGAACTATCTAGAATATTCTTTTCTATTGCTCATATTTATCTAGTAGATGATTATTCATAAGCATAACATCCAAAAGACCAGACATTGTCTGCAACCAAATAGCACAGCAAATTCTAAATTATTCATACTGCATGCAGATGTGATAGACATTAGTGTAGAAAAAGGTAGGAGAAACAGTAATAAAAGGAAATGTGGAAATGCTTTAAGTAAACATGTTTCTCTAATGAATCAAATTAAAGAAAGTAACTCACAGTTATTAATAATTTTCTGCTAATAATTTCACTTCACATATATCATTGTCATTCCTTAGGGATGACATAATTGTTTAAAAGTATAAATCGTGCTGGGCAGAGAAAATGTAGGCTTAGGGTTTGAATACTGATTTAGAAGCAGCAAAGCAGGCCACTGCCTGGAGCACATCGTATCCGTGGTTCCTTTTGCTCTTCCACCCAAGTGTATGACAGAAATAAACATGGACGCATGGCTCGTAAAGGCGCATTGGACTCTTCTTGCCTGTGCCCGTACACTGTACCTTTAGGCTGGTCTCTGTCTGAGACCTTCTACCTTCGGCATTTGGGCTCACTCTTCCCAGCTTTCCAAAGGGGATTTGGACTGAACTTTAGGCCTGAAGGGCCTCTGAAAAGGTACGGGTCCAGACCTGCCTCCTGTGGATGCAGCTTCCTGCACCCGACTCCCTGCCAGACTTTGTGCCCTGTCTGTTTAGGACATACCTTTCTGGAGCCAGGTACTTTAAGGGCCCTTTCCTATCATTGTTATAAATCTACAAATTAGTCTCTCTCTTTTGTTTTGGTTTTTTTGTTTGTTTGTTTGTTTTTGTTTGTTTGTCCTGTTTTTGGAGACAGGATTTCTCAGTGAAGCCCTAGCTGTCCTGGAACCCCAGTGTAGACCAGGCTGGCCTTGAACTCACAGAGATCTGCCTACCTCTACCTCCCAAGTGCTAGGATTAAAGGTGTGTACCACCACCACCCTGCAACTCACTGCTCTTAATATTTATTCCTAGGGTATATAGTATTACAATATGAAAATTTATACCAGTCCTTGAGCCCAAATAATGGACAAGGGGAGAATTCTAATCTTGGGTTGAGAATATTGCTGAGCCCAAGTCTGTCTCCAATTTGCCTTTCTAAGGGTACTCATACGATACAGCAAAACTCATGATATGCTTGTAGCTCTATGGGCAGTAGGGACCCAAGAATTTAAGATGACCGTTCGGCAGCCTGCTTCTGTGTGCTGCTTGCTGGCTAGAGTCGCTGTGCTCCAGGCAGCCCTATTCCTACAGCTGAGCACATGCATTAAGACAGTGTAGCTGTCTGGTAGTGCCTGCCGAATTTAAAGCGTCCGTCTCTTCCCCATAACTGCAACCTTAGAGTCTGAGCTGACTGCTCTGTAATGAGATGCTGGAATGATTGTGATATGGTGAGGGTCCCGGATGTTGCTAAAGGCTCTCAGAATTGATGGAACTGAACCACCCCTGGAAGCAAGAGTAACCTTTCCCAGGGAGGAGAAGCAGGTAGTGCTGCTTAGTGGGTCTGAAACGTCCCCTCAAAGGGCATACACTAAAGGCCTCGTTCCCAGGTGATGAAGTATAGGACAGATGGAGATTTTAGGGGCCAGTCTCACTGGTGGCATGCCTTACAGGGTATACTTAAGCATCTTTTCTCTTCCTCATCCTCCTTTTCTTTCCTCTCTCCCATCTGCGCTCTCTCTCTCTCTCTCTCTCTCTCTCTCTCTCTCTCTCTCTCTGTGTGTGTGTGTGTGTCGCACCACCACAGCACTGGCACATTGAAGCTGAGTGACAATGGGCTGAAGCCAGGAGCCAATCAAATCTTTCTTCCTTTCAGTTGGCCTTCTCAGGCATTGTGTCACAGGGATAAAAGCTGACTAAGACAGGTAGCATCCCAGAGCTGTGAGGTCCATTCTAACTGGTTTTCTGCTTTGCCCACAAGCTACAGACTTCTAGCTCCCCTCTGCTTCCTGCCCGACTCCAAAGCTGGATCCCGACATCTCCTCTGATGGAACAGCAGTGTTTTTACTTCAGGGAAACAAGTTCAAGGAAGAACAGCTTTGCCTAGGACTGGCGGTTCTGCATTTTCTTTTTAAAGAACTTGCCTTATATCTCTGTGTTCTGTTTGTGCTGCCACTTCTTAAATCTGCCTCAGTGGTGATGACAGATGCCAAGAATTATTTCAGAAACTTCTTACAGGACTCCACTCAGGAAAATGTGCTTATAATCCCCCATGTACTCCTTGCCCCGGCTGTGCCCTACAACGACTTCTCTGAGTTCTTTCCACCATTGGTGGGGTTTATTGCCTAAAAGGTCCTTGGATAAACTCACTGTGAATCCTCTCTACTCTAGGCCTGACCTCCACCTACATGCTCTAAGTACCATCCTCCACCAGGCTGACATAGCTCCTCAGTCCCGGGTACAGCCACCTAGGCGTATGACTCACACCTCCTAACAACTGAAAGACTCCTGATTTGAGGGTTGAGAAATTTGATAACATACGTTGATTCCTCTCTCCCAACCCAGAAAAATACACACATGGACATGCACATAAAGTGTAGCAGCAAATTTCAGGAGACTGATGGGATGAGCCCCCCACAGACTCCAAAAGCAATGTGTTCTGCAGTGCCATAGAAGCCCATCAAGAGCTGACCTCATTCTACCACGGTCCTAGAATGAGTTTTCTATGGAGACACAGAGAAGGGAATGAGTGGGGTTGTTTTTTTTTTTTGTTGTTGTTTTGTTTTGTTTTTGTAAAGTCAATATGGAAAAATAAGAGTCTTCTAAAGCTTGTGCTAGAAGAAGAAAAAAAAAACTCTGCAAAATATACTAAGCCGGAGCCACCTGAGAGGAAATAAAGGCACTAAAAGTTAGACCCATAATGTTTTCAAAGAACATTAAGGAGTAGCTTTTAAGATTTCCTAGTTGAGTTTTACTTACATACCCAGGATGAAAATATATCTTCTTCAAACAGAGGTTTGCAATGAATATTTTCATCTCTCCCAATGTATCGAATGGTTTGTTCATTTTCTGTAGAAACTGAAGGTTCCTAGAGCATGGAAAAACCATGGACTTGTTAGCCAGATGACATGTGTCACACAGCAGAGCAAGTCACCCAGAGACCTGTCTCAACCTTAGGATTCCATTTGTCTCCATCGCATAGACAATGTTTGAAGGCCTGCTCCAAACATAGGCAAAGTGGGGATGGGGGTGGGGACAGGAGAAAATGGTTATGATCAAAACAAAGAGCTGCATCCAGCCCTTGAAAACTGTGACGGCTATTCTTGGTTGTCAACTTGACCCCATCTGGAATCAGCTAATACCCAATACATCTGTGATGGGATTTTGTTGATTAAATCATTTGAATTAGGAAGACCCAGGGTTTTTTTTTTAACATTTTTTATTTATTTTTTGTGTCTTTTATATCATGCATCTCGATCCCATTCATTTCCCTGTCCCTTTATATCTGCCCTCTGCCCTTGAAACACACTCCCAAAATAGAATAAAATTTAAGAGAAAAGAAGAAAAAAGAAAAGAAAAAAAGGGAAATCTCATCACAGAAGCTGTAGTGTGATACACTGAGTCACACAATAAACCCTTTTATTTATACATCTTTACTTGCAAATGTTCATTGCAAAGAGTCATTGGTCTGGTTCAAGGCCTGTGGTTTTTGCTGCAGTATTGATGGATCCTCACTGGGCCTCTTGAGTGCTGCAGTTGGTGAGGGGGCAGGGCAGCTCTCCCACTCTTATGACTGCTCAGCCATCTCTCCTACCCACCACAGGAGGCAGGGTCTGGTGAGGCATCTCTCCCCTTCCCATACCACCACATGGCAGATGAGGGCAGGGCCAGATCTCCTGCACTCATGTACGTTCTCCAGATAGTTCACTGGTACCCTGGCAATAGGGGCTGTGCTGCCCAGGTAGATACAGGGCCTGTTCTCCCAAGGGCTGTAGCTGGTGACGGGCAGGAGCAGTTCTCCCACCTGCCTCAGGCACAGAGGGGCAGAGAGCAGGGCATCTCTCCTCTGTCCATGCCGCCATATGGCAGATGAGCGGCAGGACCAGATATCTCATGCTCATGTTCGGGGGCAGTTCACCCACAGCACCCCACACCCCCCCCCATAAACAGGGTCAACTCTACTGTGCTGCCCAGACAAGTGTTGTAGCTAATAAAGGGGAGGGTCAGCTCCTTGGTCAACTGGAGGTGGTAGGGGTGAAGGGGAGGAGGTACCAGCTACACCCCTCTCACCCCTCAGGGCTGGCTCACCCACACCCTATCTACAGGGTTATCTCTACCATGCTATCTAGGCAAGGTGCAGGGCCTGTTCTCCTGAGCGCAGCAGCTGGTGAGGGGCTGCTACAGGTGGTGAGGGGAGGAGGGGAGGTATCCTTCCCTCACCCACACCACCACATGGAACACGAAAAGGCCACAACCTGCTCTCCTATTCTCAAGCCTTCAGAGCCTGCTCTAATCTGGGCCACACCTTCTCAGGTAGCCTATATAAAGGACATGGAAGAAGCAAGTTTCTCTCTTTGCCTGTTTGCTCTTGCTCTTGCTAGCAAGTCCATTCCTTGGCCAGTATTAGAGCCTCCTTCTTCAGGATTCCAGGGAATACTGAAGACCAGTTGAGACATGACTGGACTACTACTGAACTCTTGGATCTCCCACTGGTAGATGCCCATTGTTGGAACACAGACAATAAGCCATTCTAATAAGTCTCATATATATATGAACATACACATAAAGTGTAGCAGCAAATTTCAGAAGGCTGATGGAATGAGCCCACCATAGACTCCTAAGTAATGTGTTCTGCAGCGAAATAGAAGCCCATCAAGGGCTGACCTAAGTCCACCATGCCCTAGAATGAACTTTCTATGGAGACATAGAAAAGAGAATGAGAAGGGTTTTTTTATAAAGTCAAGATGGGCCGGGCGATGGTGGCGCACGCCTTTAATCCCAGCACTCGGGAGGCAGAGGCAGGTGGATCTC
>NW_004949095.1:5359164-5362622 GCF_000317375.1 Microtus ochrogaster
TGAGTTCGAGACCAGCCTGGTCTACAGAGCTAGTGCCAGGACAGGCTCAAAAGCCACAGAGAAACCCTGTCTCAAAAAACCAAAAAAAAAAAAAGTCAAGATGGAAAAATAGGATATATGTGTGTGTGTATACACATATATATACCTAATCCTAACTCTTAACCATAGAATATATATGACTCCTATTTTTCCATCTTTATAAAAAAGCATATATATATATATACACACACACACACACACACACACACACACACACACACACACACACATTTTATAAGCTCTGTTCCTATAGAACCCCTGATATAGAACCCCTGACTAACACAGAAACTTAGCACAGCAGGAAAGGCAAAGGCAGATAATAAGATGAAAAGTCATGGTATATCATGACTGTTAGCATAAAGATGTATTCGAAGGGCTGTATGTTTACACAAAGGGGCCCTGATCACAGAAAAATATATATTTGACAATTGAACCAATACTTATAAAATAGAGAAGAAAGGGCCTGAAGTAAATTCACAGATGGTGATAACTTTAATATTCTCTGTAAATAAATGAAAAAGGAAAATTATATGGTCTTCCACATACCAAGCACTTTGTCAAAAAATGAAACAGAAAATGCTTGAAGACAGAGGGCTGGACGCTATACATAATTTTGTTCTGTAGTTTTGCTTTATTGTGACTAAAGACCTACAATAGAGTTCAGGGTCAAAGCAACATTTTTTCTAAAATCTTTGCTTATTATTATTCATGTGTGGGAGCGTGCATGCGTGAAGGAAGAATAACTTCACGGAGTCGGTTCTTTCCTTCCACCTTTATGTGGGTTCTAGGGATCGAGCTCAGGTTGACCACCATCTTACAAGGCCCTATGACAACACTTAAACCATGTGCAGAGGCACACACCAAGATATGTGGAGACCATCAGGCAAGCACGGGCTCTAAATCAGAGACGGTAGCCATCAGTCCAGGCATTGGTAAGGGCTCTTCTGCCACAATCATCTGTGTTTGAGTGCTGATTCTGCCATGAGAAACTATATGATTTTAGGTAAATTTGTCAACATTTCAGAACTTAAGTTTCCTGTCTGTAAAATGAGACAATGTATACCCTAAGTTGTTATCCTGGGCAACATGCACAACTTAGAACTCATAAACTACACTCAGTTACTAGTAATGTCATTGTATTATCACTACTGTAAATGTCCAGCTGGGTTTTTACTGCCACAGATTTCTCAGCAGGAGTAGAGAGATTCTGAGCAATGAGAAAAGTTAGAGATGGGGAAGGAGGAAAGGGCAGCAGGGAAGCTGAAGCAGAGGCAAAGGGAGACCTAGCGATGCAGGGAGATAAAAGCAGCAGCAGGGAGTGAGGTGGGCAGCTTGAATGCCAGCGAGAGGCAATGAATGAAGCTAATGGGAACACTGGGATTTAGGAAAAAGAAAGTCACCAGGATCAGTATCGCTGGAGGTGTGGCTGCATCTGGATGGGGAAAGAGGGAGGTTGACTCGATCACTCTAGGAAACCTGCTTCCACCTTCTGTGTCTGATAAAGGGGAGGGAAAACCACGCTGAAGAATCACACATCATTTCCGCTTGGCTTCCTGGCCGCTTGTCTGTTTGACTTTGTTTTGTTTTGAGACAAGGTCTCGCTGTGTTGCCAGGTCTTGAACTCCTAGGCTCAAGTGATCTCCTGTATCAGCCTCCCAGGCAGCTGAGATTGCAGGCACCCATTACTATGCCCAGCAAATAATCTTACCTGTTTCGTTACTTCTACTTCTTCCTTCTTTTCTTGAATTTTAGGCTCCTTAATCTCAATTTCATCATCATCATCATCACCAATAAAAGGTTTGTCTGGGTCAAGATAAATTTTTGTAGCTTCCTGTGCAATGTAACAGTATTATAATTGTAATTCAGATAGATAGATATAGATATATATTAGCAGTTTCATAGTAAATGAGCACTGATCCCACAATCGTGTATTCTGCTACCAATAAGAACACAAAGGAGTGGAGGGTGTAAAGAGATGGCTCAGTGGCTGGCAACACATACTATTCCTGGCACCATGTCAGGTAGTTCATCACCAGAAGGAGCTACAGCTCCAGGGAGATCTGCTGGTCCTCCAGGTACCTGCACTCATGTGCACAAACCTACACATAATAAGATAAAAAGTAAAATCTTTTAAAATAAAAAAAAACCACAAACGGTGGTAAGAATGATTCCTGTCCTCACAAAGCTTCCCATTTTGCAGACAGTACAGTCTTATGGATAAAGCATGGAACAGGACATCCAATCTACACCGTGTAGAGGACAGGGGGGTAGAAAGCTGGTTAAGGAAGAGGCAGCTTTTCCTTGTAGTAGGAAAAGGGGATAGAGGAAGGCACAGAAGCACTTAAGTGTGCACTATTAGCTCCAAGAAGAAAAGTGGTTTCATAAGACAAATGGACCAAAAACACACAACTGTAAGCCAGGACTTAACTGTCATGTCAGGAGACTTCATTATATCAGAAAGATGACAAAACATCCACAAGATGGCAAAAATTATTAATCCGATTTTCATTTTAAAACAATCATTCTCAAAATATCAAAATAGATCAGAAAAAAGGAAAAGAGAAAAATCCAAGGAGAGAATGAATACAGAGTCTGTAGCCATAGAGAGAAGGGTGATCCAGGAGACACTGAATGAGGAAGCAAACAGTTAGGGGAAAGGCACATCTTAAGTGGTGCATGGCTGATGGCTCATGCCACTAACATGGTGGTGCCATTCACGGAGGTAATGGACAAGGCTGAGGAGGCAGGTTTGGGAAGTGAAACAGTATCCTTGAAGGCTGTGTGCATTCAAGGCACTACTGAGAGAGCCAAGTGGAAATCTATGGATCTGGAGTCTAGAGAGAACAATTTGGGCTAAATATTTAATAGTTGTGTGCATGTAGTTAAAGCAAGAAAAATAAATCACATTTCCACATAAACTTGTGGAGCAGTACAAGAACTTAAGACAGAAACTAGTTACATAAAACTGTAGAGAAGAAGAAGGATCCCAAAGTAGCCTGAGAAGTCTGAGGGCCACCAGGAAAACCGCAAGAGAAAAGGGGTAATGGTGTCCCATGCCTTAAAGAGGCCTATTCAAATCCCGACAAAAACTCATGTATGTGAACCATACATCAGAGTGAGGGTGCAGAATGCCAAAGGCAAAAAGAAGGTCTTAAAAGTAGCCAGAGTATAAAGATGGGTTATCTTCAAACTGGCAGCTGCATTCTCCATCATTAGCTTTGTGACTATCTCATGGATGGAAAAGAAAGCCGTTATAGAGTTGATTGTATGCACAGATAAAATTTTGAAGAAATGAAGTTGAAACAAAGATATTTCAGACATACACCGGGCGGCGGAACACGGCCGGAACACCGGGGGGCGGAACGCGGCCGGAACACCGGGGGGCGGAACGCGGCCGGAACACCGGGCGGCGGAACGCG
>NW_004949095.1:5370377-5395880 GCF_000317375.1 Microtus ochrogaster
GACTTCCCACAGGTCAGGGAACCCTGATTGCTCTTCAAGCTGATGAGGGAGAGGGACTTGATCGGGGGAGGGGGAGGGAAATGGGAGGTGGTGGCGGGGAGGAGGCAGAAATCCTTAATAAATAAATAAATTTTAAAAAAAAGAAATTCACAAACACAATTAAAAAAACAAAAAAAAGATATTTCAGATAAGCAAAAACTTGATTTGCCACCAGTAGATAGATCCTCAGTTTTTTTTCTTTAAAAAAGAATTTTAAAGGTTAAAGCAGAAGAAAAAATATCTCCATACAGAAGGGCTGAACTTTCTGAGGGAACAATAAAGATATTAAATGGTGGGTCAGTCTACTGCTTTTAATTTTTACTGGTGTTTTCATTTTCCTGTGTGTGTGTGTGTGTGTGTGTGTGTGTGTGTGTTTCTAACTTTTGTTTGTTGTTTTGTTTTTTTTTTTTTTTGAGACAGTGTCTCACAATACAGTTCTGACTGGCTCAGGACTCACTGTAGAACTTAGATTCACTTGGCTCCTGAGTCCTGGTATTAAAAGCAAGTACCACCAGACCCACCCTCCAACATAGTTTTTAATGGCAAATCATTAAAAGCATTCCTGCTAAAATCAGAAACAAGAATAACAGGGCTGGAGAGAAAGCTCGGGGGTTTAGAACACTTGCTGCTGTTCTAGAGGACTCAAATTCAATTCCCAGGACCCGATCAGGCAGCTCACTGTTACCTGCAACTCCAGCTCCAGAGGCTCCATTGCCCTCCTGTGGCTTCCAAAGCTTCCTGCATGACTATACACACATATATACATATACACATGTACATAACACATGTATACACACAAAAAAAAACTCATCTTCAAAAAAAGGCTGCTAGCTATCTCTATTATTTAACATTGAATAAGAAGAATTCAACACAATTTAACCATTAAAATGCCTTTAGAAATTATCAAAATTGATAGAAAAATATAAAACTATTTTTGTAGATAACATTATTAATATATAGATAACAAAAAGGACCAACTGATGAAAAGCTGATATAATTTAGTAAATTCACACCATATATAAGACTAAAATAAAAAGTTTATAATATATAAAATAGCAAAATAAAACATTCAGATATAAACTTATATGCAAGATGAGAAAATTATTAACAATTACAAGCATAAAAGTACACATTATACCCCATGTTCTTGGAAAGGACAATTCAACATTATAAAGTTGCCTTTCTGAGTTAATATATAAATTTAACACTATCCTAGTTTTTTAAATATCATTTTTTCTAGAACTAGATTATAGAGAAATGCTGAAAAAATAAGTGAGGAAGGCTTTGTCCTATTGGATACTAAAACATCTGTAATAGAACACTGTGGTGTAGGGCTGGAGAGATGACTCAGAAGTTAACACCAAACGCTATTTCTTTTCTTTTCTTATCAATATTTATTGAGCTCTACATTTTCCCCTGCTCCCCTCCCTGCCTCTCCCCTCCCCACTTCAACCCTCCCAAGGCCCCCATGCTCCCAGTTTACTCAGGAGATCTTCAGACGAAACACTATTGCTCTCTCTGAGAACCGGGATCGGTTTGCATCACCCATGCTCACAACTGCCCGTAACCCCAGCTCCAGGGAACCAACGCCTCTTTTAGACTCCACTGGCTCCTGCACTCGCACTCACACTCACACACACATACACATACACACACACACACACACACACACACACACACACACAATTTTGGAAATGAAATAAATCTTAGAAAGTAGAATTTTGTGGTAATAATTCATGAATAGATAGATCAAAGAAAAATAATAGAAAATCCAGAAATAGACTTTAAATAATTTTGAACAAGATGTGGGCAACACAGGGAAGGTTTTGTTGAAGATGCATTTTTCAAGGTAATGCTTAAAGTCCTACAAATGTTTAAATAGAAATGTCTCCTTCCTTCTCAGACCCAGGGACATTAATATGTATGCTATCATATCATACTTGTGAGGTATGGCTGTCATAGCAACAGAAGCTTCTTCAGAACTAATTGGAGGTAAATGCTCTTTAGTCAGAGACTGGAAGACTATGAGACTGCCATTAAATAATCATTTGCATTGATCTGGGATCATTGGTGAGTAGGGGGTAGTTAAAAACCACAGGATTAGCCAGGTCTGATGGCTCACACCTGTAATCTCAGCACTTAGGAGCCAATGAAGGAAGATTGTCACAAGTTCAAGGCAAAGGCCAACCTATCTCAAACAGTTCAAACCAATCTGTGCTACAAGTGAGCCCATCTCAAACACACACAAGAAACTGGATGAATACAATACCATGTAGAAAGGGGAGTGAGCACATCCTAAGGCCAGAGTCTCAACGCATCACATACAGGCAGAAGTCGAAACTAACACAGGATAAAACCCAGGAACGTCTATCTTGTAAGGAAAGTTCATCAAAGGAATGAACAGTTACGAGACAATTGCTAAAGGGAAACCGGGTTAAATGGGGACTGAAGGTTCTAGAGCATGCAATAAAGCCCCCAGTGACTCACAGTAGATTTAGAATTTTAACAGAACCCACCGTGGGCCAGGATGCGGCTCACAGGTTGCACAGCATTCGTTAGGTCCTGGCTGAGATCAGCACCATTACAAAAAGTGATTATGATTGAAGGAGAGAAAGAAATGAGGCAAGAATCAAAGGATATGCTTTATAATATGGAAGGAATGGCCGCATTTATAAAATATTTTCAGATTGGCAGATGGAACTGCTGGGAAGATGTTGAAGATACAAAGGAGAGAGGATATTCCATAGACTAAACACTCAGAAGAAGACGTAACCCTGGTGGCTGCAAGGAGGGTGAGCATAGAAGCAGATGGTCCGAGGAAGATTTAAGAATTCCCATCTGAAAGTCATCTTCCCTTAAGACATAGATTCAAGCTGGGCATGACAGTGCACAAGACTGGCAGACCTGTGACTTTCAGGCCAGGCTGGACCACATACTGACTTTAAGGACAGCAAGAGCTATATAGACAGACCCTGTCTTTTAAAAACGAAAATAAAAGCAAAACAAAAAAAAAAATGGCTCAACAGCTAAGAGGGCTTACTGCTCATGCAGAGAACCAGGTTCAGTTTTCAGCATCCATACCAGGCAGCGCACACCTGTATACAACTCCAGTTCCAGCAGATCCAAAGCCCTCGTCCAGGCTCCATAGGCGCGCGCACACGCACACACACACACACACACACGGAGCAGAGGGTGACATAAAAACAAATCTTAAATGTATTTTAAATGCTGTCTACATAGAGGAGTCTCTTCCTTAGAAGGGAGAAGAGCTGCTGATGCTCCCGACCACAAGCAATTGCTCTTCTGGTGGAGCCTACACTGAGGATGCAGAACAGCAATTGCAGAAAGATGCTGCAGCTTACCCTCTGAGATGCAGGAAGAACCTGAGTATGACCTTACTAATGACTGTTCCACCCCTTTCCTTACCAACGAACTAATGCCATCATGTGGTAAATACCTCTTCCCCAAGCAGCTGCTCTGCTTCCTCATATGTCAGTAATCGTATTCTCCTGCCTTTGATGTCAGACAGGAGGTGCGAACAGGTGCTGATCCAGTCGTAGCATTCCCTCTGGGAAGAGACACAGCGTAATTACTGTGGGGAGAAAATACTAGCTCACTCCTTGACTCCCACTGACCTGCGAAGCACAATTCCTCTAACTGCAGTTCCTTTTTCTTCAGTTAATTCAAAGACTTGCACAGAGGGTCTTACTACAAACATAGGCCTCCATCACATTATCTCTCACTCAGGGTTTGTGATTTGGGTTGGAATAGGATAAGGTATGGTAAGGTCCTATAAAACCAGATGCAGAAGGATTCCTGGGTTTACTAACATTTAAATGATCTGTCCTAGTAAGTTGTATGCAATTGATAATATCAACATCATTGTTTGCTAATAACAGTAGTGTTGGGTGAGAGTTACTTCTGAGATTGAAATGATCCATCTTGCAGGGAAGCCCTCTTAACATTTGAAATAAACAACTCAAAATAGCTTCAGGAAGTCCCTGAAACTGACGAGATTCACTAGGCCTCCCTCCTTCCCCAAGAGGATACAAGTAGTAAAGACTGTTGAGGGTTACTATAAAACCCAGTAGCAGAGACCAAACGAGCTGCCTGAGAAAGGCTCCCATCAGCTGACACACCTGGAAGGGACACTCTCCGACCTGTTGACCTGTCTGTGAGTTGTACAGTGTGCCCCAGGTTCCCAGCTTATGTGCTGTCACCCATGCTGGAGTGGACTTTGGTGATACAGCTGTCTCTGAGTGTTTTTTTTTCCTGTAAGTAACCTCTCATTTGTATTCCTATAAGTAATCCCAATGTAACTCACTGATTCACCACATTAGACACTGGTACAATCGTTACTTTGGTCTGCCATGGGCTCCCTACCTGGAGTTAGTAGGCATGTTTGTGTTGTGTCTCTTTAGGAAAAGCCAGTCACACAACAAATTGAAATAGCAAACACATTGATGGATTTTAGTTCTACACCAAACTTTTTTTATTTTTATTTTATTTTTTTAAAGATTTAATTATCATATACACAGTATTCTGTCTGTATGCCAGAAGAGGGCACCATATCTCATTACAAGTGGTTGTGAGCCACCATGTGGTTGCTGGGAATCGAACTTAGGACCTCTGGAAGAGCAACCAGCGACCTTAACCTCTGAGCCACCTCTCCATCCCCGTATACCAAAGTTTTTTAAGTATTGTGTATATATTGGTATCAATCAAGTATTTATTGAATCAGTGAGGTCTAGGTTCAATGAAAGAATCTGTCTTAGTAAGTGGAAGAGTGCTCAAGAAAGACACCAGATGTCCACTTCTGGACTCTACACATACAAACACATGTGTCCACACACATGAGAACACATATACAGACATGCATATCATACACCATCTGTAACTGTAGTCCCATAGGATCCAATGCCCTCTTCTGGTATGTATATGTACATGCAGATAAAACACCCATATATATAAAATACATAAGTAAAACATGGACTATATCAACTGTCAGTGAGGATGTGAAACAAATGGCAGTAGTATAAAATGACTTGGTCACCTTAGAAACATACAAATCCTATTCCAAGAGAAGAAAGCCAATGTCTGTTCAAAGACAGTACATTGAAGTTTTACCTATAATAATCAAAAGTTGGAAATAATTCAGGTGTCCATCAAGAGATAATAGATACTATATATATTATATCCATACAGTAAAATACTTGTGTTGTTTGGGTAGGACACATCCCCTTAAACGGCTCCTAAGTTGACTGTTTGGCCCACACCTGGTATTCCTATTGAGAGGTATACAAGAGGGTACCAACTTCATGGATAGGTTAGTCCATTGAGAATTTTTGAAGAATGGACTAACAGGAGGTGGGACGTGGTTGGAGAAGTGGGGTTTCCGTCTTTGAAGATCACATTCTTGGTCCTGAGTTCAATTCCCAGCAACTACATGATGACCCTGGCGCCCTCTTCTGGCATGCAGACATGCATGCATGAAGAACACTATATATATGATAAATAAATCTTTTTCTAAAAGGAGCAAGATAAAAACCCTTACCCTCATCTTATCCAGCTCCTGAAGGTCCTTAGCAGGATTCTTCTGTAAGTGAGCAGCTCTAGTCAGAACCATCGCTCTCACCATGCCTATGCAGCAACTGGAGAGAGACAGAGATGGAGATAAGCAGAGAGAGTGAGCTCATGTAAGCTCAGTCCAATCATTTGGACTTGGTCTCCTCCTTCCAAGATGGCACTATGGGGAGGAAGTAAAGCTGCAGGAGGTGGGTCCATTGGAAGTGTGCCCTGGAGTGGACTGTGTTAGCCCTTTCTTTTCCCCTTTTGCTTCCTTGCTATGAGATGAGGAAGCTGTTCTCTCATGGACTCCTGCAGTGACAATGATGTGCTGCCTGGCCTCAGGCCCAAAGCATTGGGGCCAAGAAGTCACGGACTGAGGCATTTCAAACTGTAGACCAAGATAAAAACTTCCTCTTTATAAATTAATTATCTCAGGTATTCCATTACAGTAATGAGATACTGAGGAACATTCCCAGCATGGCTGACTCATCACTGGTCTTTTCAGTGCTTACAATCCTGACACCGCCAACCATGATAGCTTCATGTAGTAATACAGTACTGCTTCACCAGGACAATAATTTGTCCTTGCTAAATTTCTCCCCTGTATCACCTTCCTGCCCTTCATGCCTCACCTTTGAACATTTGTGACTTGAATTGAAATAAAGAACAGATTCAATTTGACAGTGCTCCAATTGTATGAGTTACTTCCAAAACTACAAGTAAATACAGGCAGCTCTCAATTTAATCCACAAGTTATGATTTTCATGTCCCATCTTTACTTGATTTGAATCTTCTAAATCTTTTTATTTTTGAAACGGTATCTCAGGTAGCCCAAACTAATCTTAGACTTAACTATATAGTTAGGCTGGCCTTGGACTCTTGATTCTCCTGCTTCTGTGTCCTAAATGCTGGGATTAAAGGTGTGCACCACTAAATCCACATTTTGTTGTTATTGTCTTTGGTTTGTTGTTGTTGTTGTTTGGTTGAATGGTTTGGTCTTTGATTTTGTGAGACAAGGTCTCTCCATGTAGCCCTGAACAACTCTAAGGCCATTCCTGAGGCCTCTCAGACTTAGTGCTCCCCCTCCCCTGGAAACCTAACAACTACACATGCATGTACTGGTATGTTGGGGTATTCCATCTTCCTGTGTCCTTGTGGATGTTCTCCAGATAGAACTCAGTTATTGGAATTGGGGCAAGATAACCCTTAAATGTTGACTCAGTTTCTGATGTGTTGACTCAGTCCCTGAAATAGGGTCACAATGACCCACAGATGTTTCCCCTTACCCTGCCTGATCTGGCAACCGCTCTCCCACCCTGGCTCAGTTCAGTAGCCCTTTGAATAAGCCAATCATAATAGTTGAAAAATAATCCCCAGGTTCCTGGACCCCCTTTATTTCCCCTTCTATTTCTATAAAAATAGCCTGTTACAGCTATTCAGGGTCCTTCTCCTCTCAAGGCTGAAGGGCCCTGTCGTAGCAGTAAATAAAAATCCTCATGCACTTACTTAAACTGTGATGTGAGAGTGGTCTCTTGGGACAACTCCTCCTTGGTGATTGGACTTCAGGGTCCAACAGCCCTAACTGTCCCAGAGCTCACTATTAGACCAAAGATCTGCCTGGCTCTGCCTCCTAAGTACTGGCATTAAAGGCGTGAGCTATCACACCCAGCTCAGGTTTTTGCTTTTTTGTTTGTTTTTGCTTTTCAGTTTTATAAAAGATAATTGATTAGTATTTAGTGAAACACAAAAGTTATGTATTCAATTTTTCATGGAATTGGAAATATCTTGTTTTGTTCTGCTTTCTCTATATGGTGTGTGTGTGTGTGTGTGTGTGTGTGTGTGTGTGTGTGTGTGTGTGTGTGAAGGGGGAGGGAAAGAGGGGGAACAGAGAGGAAGAGAGAGTCTTGCTAAACTTGGAGCTTACTGTTTTGCTAGACTAGACTGGCCAGCAGGTTTCGGGAATCTGTCTATCTCCGCTTCTCCCAGGCCCAGCACTATGGACAGATAATGCTTGTCTTTT
Source organism: Microtus ochrogaster (assembly GCF_000317375.1). Classification (NCBI taxonomy): domain Eukaryota; kingdom Metazoa; phylum Chordata; class Mammalia; order Rodentia; family Cricetidae; genus Microtus; species Microtus ochrogaster. Next base: position 5,378,005 of record NW_004949095.1, read on the forward strand.
ATGTGGGTGCTGGTGATAGGCCCCAGGTTCTCATGCTTACATGGCAAGCACTTTGTCCACTAAGCCATCTTCCAAGCCCCAAGGCTACAAGCGTCTTAAATGTTTCCCAGGACATAAGGTGAAAGATATATCTTATTTATGCATGTAAGCCAGTCCCTTTTAAAAACTGACACTTGGGTCTGCATAGCACACTTCCTATCCTCCCTTTTCCAGTACTGTTTCCAAAAGAATCCTTCACTGCCACTGGGCACAGTGTTGAAGCAAGATGGAAACCTGAACTAGGATTTCCTTCTTTTTCTGAGACAGGATTTCATTACATAGCCAGCCTAGCCTTGACTCACAACCCTCCTGCCTCAGTCTAGTATTTCCTTCAAGGCCTTAACATCCACCTCTTGTTCCTGCACTGTTTGTTTACCTGCCATGCATTAACCTTCAAGTAGACAGCAATGCAGAAAACAGCAGGTGTCACCTGTATAAATAGGCGGAGTAGCGTGCCAAACGCTTGGCCAGTGAAATTGCATTTAACTCCAATTCTGCGACTCCTACTTCACATTCCTCTTTGGTCTCTAGATCCTCTTCCTCCAGCTTTGGGAGAGTGTCTTGGTCAGAAAAGTCAGGAAGCATTACGGTCAGCAAATTTACCATCCACTGGATCATAGCTATATGCAATTCATCCATCTGTTAAAATGATTACAATCCAAATAGCCATTTTAAAACACAAAAGCTACATCACATTTAATTTAAACATTAAAGTTAATAAACAAGAAGGGCTAGGGAAGATGACTTAGCCTTTACAGCACTTCAAATAAATGCTGGATGGGCATGCCTCCAAGCCTGTAACCCCATATCTGGAAAACAGAGACAGGGGATTCCCCAGAGCAAGTGGGCTAGCAAGACTAGCCATACAGATCTGCTCTAAATTTTGTTGAGAGACCTTGCCTCAATGAATAAGGTAGAAGAGTCACTGAGGAAGATATTTGGCATCAATCTCAGGACTTCACACATATACTCACATTCACCTGCACACACATATGCATGAAACACACATATACACTCACATACACATGAAAAGAAGACAAAAATAAAGAATGGTCTTACCTATGTCCAATTTTCATCAAATCATAATTACTTAGCTACTGTAATCTTATTTTTTCACTATCTTGTTGCTGTGGGACAATGGTCTGTAGCCTCTCAATTGTATTTTAATAATCAGTAGCCAGGCAGGTAGTATAGGTGGGACAACCAGACAGGAAGTAGAGGAGGGAAATGAGAACAGGAGAATTCTGGGAAGAGGCAAGCTTGGTCAGCTGTCCTGATCCAGCCACAGAACAGGCAAGATGTGACTACCTCGCCAAAAAAAGGTAGCAAGCCACATGGCTAACAAAGACAAGTATAATGGGCTAATATAAGTTGTAAGAATAATAAGAAGCCTGAGCTAGTGGGCCAATCAGTTTATAACTAATGTAGACCTCTGTGTGATTTCTTTGAGACCTAATGATTGCAGGAACTGGGAAAGACAGGGGAAAAACAAAAAAACAAAAAACAAAAACAAAACAAAACAAAAAGCTCAGACAACAAATGTCACCCAACATGGGGCAACTGCATCCACATAAAGCCTGAGAAAGTTTGGGAAGTAATTTTAGACAGAAAAGAATAGAGTTAAACGCGGCTTCTTAATAGCAGCATTTTTTAAGTGGGCTTTGTTTGTTAGAGGCAAATGTGTCCCATTTAAGAGATGCTTTCTGACTCAGCTTTAGCTGCAAAGCCTTGTAGCTCTTTTAAGAGGTTCTGCCACAAAACACTTAAATGATTTTGATGAAAAGCTGACTACACGTTTTTCGGTTTTCAGCTGTAGCACAAAAAAGCTGTGCCATTTTAAAATGCCTGCTTTCTGGGCTGTCCTGCCAGTGCAAACTCTGACTCTTTCAGGCAAAAGGTTCAGCTACAGAGCATTTGAGTGTGGTTTATAAGTACATTGCTGCAGCTTGTTTGCTGGCAGGGAACCTGAAACACCATAGAGTTGTGCAATAAACATGGCTCCAGCCGGTACCTCTGCCATGAAGCTGGAATCTCAGAAAGCTAAGGATTGGGCTGGATCCAGCCTTCAAAGCCATGGTTTTAATCCTCTCTGTATTGCTTAGCAAATTAAAGACTCATGTGGTCAGAAAAAGAGAGAGATATAGTAAAGATAGATTCAAAGACAAAGAAAACCTCTAAATGGTTTACAGTATGTTTAAAATATATATATATATATATATATATATATATAGGCTTTTTTAAAAAAAAAAAAAAGGATAAAGTCCTTAAAAGAAAAAAGAAAACAAGAGAGTAGTTGGGTGTGGTGGCATACACCTTTAATCCCAACACTTGGGAGGCAGAGGTAGACAAACCTCTGTGAATTCAAGGTATGGTGGCATACACCTTTAATCCCAGCACTTGGGAGGCAGAGGTAAGTGAATCTCTGTGGGTTCAAGGACAGCCTGGTCTATAGAGGGAGTTCCAGGACAGCCAAAGATACACAAAGTCAAAAAGTAAAAAAGTAAAAGTAAAAATAAAAGAAATAGAGGTTAAAATAAAGCCACGTAAATATAAAAAATACACAGAAAGTCTGGATACTGTATGTTATGCTGTCTTTGAAATGTTTAAATGCTGAGGAAGGAGCAACAGCTGTTAAAATATATTGCTTATAAATGCTGCTTAATTAATCCAAGATAGGTATTTTAAGAATACCTTGACTTCAAAATTGAAGTCAAAAGATATGTTACTGGGGGCTGGAGAGATGGCTCAGAGGTTAAGAGCACTGACTGCTCTTCCAGAGGTCCTGAGTTCAATACCCAGCAACCACATGGTGGCTCACAGCCATCTGTAACGAGATCTTCTGGTCAGCAAGCATACAGACAAACAGAATACTATATACATAATAAATAAATAAATCTTAAAAAAAAGATATGTTAATTTGGAGAAGAGGTTTTGCTTGTGTTTCCACAGAAAATGAGAAGCTATGGATTTATTCTGAGTTAAAAAAAATCAAGTTTGAGCAAGGAAGACCTGAGAAATCTCCAGTAGGAACAGATGGCCCAGATGTCTGAGTTCTACATCCAGAACAGATTCAAGATGCTTCCTGAGATTATCAAGCCTCACAGGATACTCCGGTCAAGACTTAATCATAATTCTAATTTTTTTTAGGTCCCCATAAGATTATCAGTGCCCCAACCAGTAGGAAGTAGCCTAGAAAACTATGCCCACATTTCCCAAAAATGGACTATGGATATTTTCCTTTGTTTAGAATGTTGGTTACAAGTTGTTATGGCTAATGGTCAGGAGAAAAGCCAAACAAAGGATATTAGATTCAGAGTTGTTTTTTTAAAAAAAAGAAAAAAAAAGAGGAAGTGGTGTGGGACAATGGTCTGTAGCCTGTCAATTGTATTTTAATAAAATGCTGATTGGTCAGTAACCACTCAGGTAGTATAGGTGGGACAACCAGACAGGAAGTAGAGGAGGGGAATGAGAACAGGAGAATTCTAGGAAGACGCAAGCTTGGTCAGCTGTCCTGATCCAGCCACAGAACAAGCAAGATGTGACTTCCTCACTGAGAAAGGTACCAAGCCACATGGCTAACAAAGACAAGTATAATGGGCTAATATAAGTTGTAAGAATAATAAGAAGCCTGAGCTAGTGGGCCAGTTTATATCTAATATAGACTTCTGTGTGATTTCTTTGGGACCTAAGGATTGCAGGAACTGGGCAGGACAGAAAAACCTCGGACAACATCTTGTGTTAAATTGGTTTTTGCTTCTTCTGCTTGGCCAAGGATGTTGTCACTAAAGTTCAAGTTGCCAAAGTGCCCAAAGCACTCTAGTGCGCTACAAAAACCTCACAAGGATCCCCACAGGATCTTTAATGGATGGGACTAATGCTCAGGATGTCTGCTATATGTAGCATGAACTCAGCAACCCACAGGATGTATAATGGATGAAATAGTGGTTGGGATATCTGCTATATGTAGCATGAACTTGGCAGCCCATTTTCCTCATCAGACACATATATCACTTTTTTTTGTTTTGTTTTGTTTTTTGTTTTTCGAAACAGGGTTTCTCTGTGGCTTTGGAGCCTGTCCTGGAACTCTCTCTGTAGACCAGGCTGGTCTCGAACTCACAGAGATCCGCCTGCCTCTGCCTCCCGAGTGCTTTTTGATGACATTGTTTCTTTTCAAAATTTGTTGTTCATGGTTGTGTGGAAAGTCAGAGGTCCTTGTGCTCACACATAAGCACTAGGGGAACCTAGACTGTTAGTACACAGGACTGTTCCTGAAATGGGAGGAATTCAAGACCTGCTATCCACCCAGAAAGCTGGGAACAGACATGCATTCTAGGCTGATAATCTTTGCACTATTTGTGTGACCAGATACCACACTGGACCCTTCCCCAGACCCTCATCATAAGCTTGTTTATTTCAGTTCATCTATAGAACCTATCTTTATGGAGGGTGCCACAACACTTTACAAAGAGTTTTGATAGTCACATTCAACTTTTATTTAGCTTACTTTGTTCTTTAAAGAGATTTATGTATATTTTATTGGTACACAGGACCAAGTTAATTATCACCAGAAAAGTTTTCATCAGCTTGTGCTGTGTTGAAATATGCCTAAAATAAATCAGTCAGGATTAGACTCCTGAGGTTTGAACCAATACTGGCTACTTAGCTTTATTGAACCCGACTATCCTCTTGCTTCCTGCAGATCTTTACTTTGTTAGCTGTGGAGATCGCAGAGCCCCCAGCAGTGATGCCCCCTCTGGGTCAAGCACATGCATCATGTTAGGGAATCATTTTAACCAAACAAAAACAAAGGGGACAGGGAAGATGGCACAACAGTTAAGAGTATGTGCTGTTCACACAAAGAATCTAAATTCAGTTCCTAGCACCCATGTCAGGTGACTGACAATCTCCTATGACTCTAGTTTAGAGAATCCAATGCTGCTGGACTCTACCAGCACCCACAAACCTGTGCAGAGAGATAGAGAGAGACAGAGAGACAGACAGGATATAAAACAAAATAAACCTTTTGTGAGGGTTGAGACAGGGTTTCACTATGTAGCCCTGGTCATCCTGGAACTCTCTATATAGAACAGGATGACCTTGAACTCACAGACATTAACCTGCCTCTGCTTTCCAAGTGCTGGGATTAAAGGCATGCACTACTACCACCCAGATAGAATGAATCTTTTAAAATGAAAGGTATTTTGCTTACAAAATATGCATATTATTTTTCTAAAATATTACTTGTTAGGACAGCAAGTGTTTAAAAAAGTGTGTAAATCTACCTGCTTAGTATTCTTAATTGTCAGGTGTTTCTTTTGGCTTCCAAATTTGGCAATACTGAGTTGCAAAGATGATGTGTGATGTCCTTGTACGTGTGTTGCTTTTATTGGTTATGAATAAAGCTGGTGTGGCCTATGACAAGGCAGAATATAGCTGGGCTAAAAGAGATAAAGAGAGAGAGTAGGCAGAGTCAGAGAGATGCCATGTAGCTGCCAAAGGAGACAGACACCAGATCCTTACCAGAAAGCCACAGCCTTGTGCCTAAACACAGATTAATAGAAATGGGTTAATTTAAGATGTAACAGTTAGTTAATAAGAATCCTGAGCTAATAGGCCAAGCAGTGTTGTAATTAATAGAGTTTCTGAGTGATTATTTGGGTCTGGGCAGCTGAGAAACAAATGAGCAGTCTCCACTTACAAGGCCCCACCACCTGGGGAATGAATCCACATAAGACCTAAAAAAGCTTAAGAAAAAAGAGAGAGAGACAGAGCCAGATAGTGGTGGCACATGCCTTTAATCCCAGCATGCAGGAGGCAGAGGCAGATAGATCTCTGTGAGTTTGAGGCCAGCCTGGCCTACAAGAGCTAGTTTCAGGACAGGTACTAAAGCTACACAGAGAAACCCTGTCTCAAAAGAAAAACAAAACAAAACAAAACAAAACAAAACAAAAAAACCAACAACAACAACCAAAGAAACAAAAAAAAAGAAAGAAAAAGAAAAAAGAGGGCTTCTAGAACCACAAAAATGGGAGTCAATTGCAGTTTCTTGGTAGTCATATTTTTCAGATAGACTCTGTTTGCTGATAGTGAACAGAGGCATGGCTGCTTTAAGAGAAGGCTTCCTGACTCAACATTAGCAGCAAAAACTGTATGACTTCTTTAAGAAACAGCTTCATGGTTCATGATGGAGCACAAATTCTGGCTCTTTCAGGAGGCCCTGCTCTTAAATGGGGCTTGTGAGCTGCATGCTACTAGTTGCTTAATAGTGATATAGACCTGCTGCATCTCTGGATCTGGAGCTGGTGCTGTAAGAATGCCTTGCAGAAATGAACATACCTCTAACATGGTGGACAGGGTAGAGCCAAAAGGCAGGACCCAGAGTTGGTCCTAGCCATGCCTATTTAACATTTTTTTTAAAAAGTGCTCCTGGTCAAAAAATGATTACAGATATGCAATAAAGACAGATTCAGATGGAAAAGACCTCTAGATGGGTCACAGTGTTGTATAAATGTACATAGGCTTATGAAAGAGAAGAAAGAGTACAGAAAGCCATAGATTAAAGGGGTAAGATAATTAAATATTAAAAAGTAATAGAGTTAAAAATAAGGCACATAAAGATGGAATATACACAGAGTCTGAATTTTATATATATATAATTGTATTTTCTTTGAAATTTTTTGACTATGAATGAGCTAAGTACAGAGAGACATTTCATTGTACAGGCTGCTAAGCTAAACCAACATACACATTTTAAAGGTATCTTGACTTCAAAATTTGAGTCTAAGGATATATTGTTTTGGAAAAGAGATTCTGCTTTTGTTTCCACAGAGGATGGGAACCTGTGGATTCCTTCCAGGCTAAGGTGGTTTGATGTAACAAGTTCCCCCAAAAGGTCTCTGTGAACCCTAAAAATAATTTTTCCCAACAAACAGCAGGAAATAGTTTGGAGAAAAAAATATGACAAAATTCCCAAAATGATTAACTATAAATGTTTGTTTTCATTTAAAGGGGGGTATGATATAGAGATGAATATTTTGCATTGGTATGGTTCTTCGCCTATTGATATAAATTTAAGGTTGATTTTGTTACATTTTGTATATGTATTTCTGCTCTTATTTAAGGTATTGTGTTTGTGCAGCTCATTTAAAATGTAATGTATAGTTAAGAAATTCAGATTAATAGATAGTCATCTGTAATAATCAAACTTGTAATGATGTTAGTTACGTTTTCTAAATATACAAAGATATATTTCAGTTAGGTAGATAATCTTCAACACTTCAGAGATCTACAATATATGGGACTTAAAATGTTTTAAGAACTTTGACTTTTCTTGACAGTGAGACATGTCTGCTTCTGGAAGCACCAATTACTTCAGAGAGGTTGACAGGCATTGAATAAACTCCTTATGGAATTTGCCTTCAATGTGACAAGGCTAGCCATTTGGTCAAGAAACTGTTCTTGCCTGGACTACTTTATGGTATGCTATATGAACTGGACACACAGGACCCACAGAAAAGTGACTGCTGATCTTTCCAAAAGATGGGATTCCTTCATAGTTCCTGCTTCACAGAAGAAACTGCAAGACATTCTGCAGGACACAGAAGAAAGAAACAGGAAAAAAAAACTTCAAATTTCCTGTTTCATGGAAAAGTCTGCTGGACACTATGGGCCTGTAGGCCAAATATGGATGCTCTAATATTACAGAAGAACTTTGGGTGAATGTCTAAGCAGCAAAATGTCTCTGTCAATTCCAGAGTTTTGGACGTTGCTCACAATGCACCTCCCGTTTACTTAGGTACTATTATATCCTTCTGGAGTCTTTGAAGAGTTGAAGACTGATAGTCATAGTTTTCCTTAGTTGTTATAAAAGATAAATTAGACATGAAACTTTAGACTCACAAAGAAATATTGTAACTGTAATTCTTGTTTGATACTTGTTTTGTAAAACCTTCCTTTTATTTAGACAGAAAGGGGAGATGATGTGGGATGTCCTTCTGTATGTATTGCTTTTATCGGTTAATGAATAAAGCTGCTTTGGCCTATGTTAGGGCAGAATAAAGCCAGGCTGCTAGAGATGTAGAGAGAGAATAGGCAGAGTCAGAGAGATACTATGTAGCCTCCAAAGGAGACAGACACCAGATGCTTACCAGTAAGCCACAACCTCGTGCTGACACACAGATTAATAGAAATGGTTTAATTTAAGATGTAAGAATTAGTTAATAAGAAGCCTGAGCTAATAAGCCAAGTAGTGTTGTAATTAATATAGTTTCTTTGTGATTATTTGGATCTGGGCAGCCAGGAAAACAAAGCAGATTCTCCGTTTACACAAAGTGCATTGTGAACAAAGTCTCAGAACCTCTGTATCACATAGTCCTGGTGGAGGCTGAGTCTCAAAAATAGGAAACAAGGAACTTTCTAAGGTGCACAGCCAAGGCAATATACTCCTCAGATACCTGCTTCTTGCTCTGTTTACCAAGTTCCCAGTTTTCTCTGGGCTTACATAGCATCTATCTGGACTCTACTTTCTTTTTTAAAGATTTATTTTATTTTTATTTGTGTGTGTGTGTGTGTGTGTGTGTGTGTGTGTGTGTGTGTGCATGTGTGTATATACATGCATGTGCACAAAGGTGTGAGGTTCCCTTGGAGGCCAGAAGCCATCTTTGGACATGCCCCCCCCCCATTTGGAGTTTTAGGCCATTATGAGCTGACCAATATAGGTGCTGGGAATTCAACTCTGATCCTCTGCAAAAGATGCAAGCTCTCTTTGCCATTGAGCCATCTCCCCAGCTCCTAAGATTTTAGTTTCCACTGACTTTAGGTTGTCCCCTTTCCCAAGATGCTATAGTACTTTCTAAATATCTCTACTATTATTCACTTATACTTCTATCTTCTCAGTTGACCTGGATGTCTTTCAGGCATAAACCATTGTGTTTATCCCTTAATACCTTAAAGTCTTTAGCAGGGAGTAAGTAGGTACTCCATGCTTGTTGAATGGATAAAAAGCAAATACATCACTTATAGAAGCAGAGGCAAGCAGATTCCTGTGAGTTTGAGGTCAGCCTGGTGTAGAGAGTGAGTTCCAGGACAGCCAGAGATACACTGAGAAACCTTGTCTCAAAAAAAAAAAGTAAGTACATAAAACATGATGCCTTCCTCTCAATAAGAGGGAAAAGGTTGTGAATGACCTAAAGCAGTGTTGGTTAATGTGTATTTCACACACAATGCATCAGGACAAGGGCTGATCTTGCCTGAGGAAGAGTCAAGAGAATGCTCCCTCTCTTACCCATTCCATCTGCTCCCACCATTTCTAACAGTTCTGTCACATGCCAATCGCCTGGGTTATACTGCCATGGAAATAATTCATTTTTGCTTACCTAAAACATCAATCTATCCTTGAATCTTCCTTGGAAATCAACAAATAGATACTATTATCTTCATTTCCAAGTTATATGATAGACATTAAATGGCAGAATCAAGGTCATGCAAGTAACCATAGTGAATTTAAAATTAAGACAGAAAATCAAAAGATTATCATTTATTTCCATGATTTTTAACAAATAGAAAATGAATATTACCATTGTTATACTGAAACAGATTGGCTGCAATACTGATTCAGAGCTCTAAAGGCAGAGATCACTGAAGAGTGTTTCTCTTTTATGAATCATGTTGTGGAATATTAGTTTAAGATGTGTTACATTTGCGTATCCTGTGGACTATTTGTTTAATGATGTAAAGTGCATTGCATTTACTTAACTCAGTGATGCTGTGTTACTTTGCCTGTCTAAGACACCTGATTGGTGTAATAAAGAGTTGAATGGCCAATAGCAGGACAGGAGAGCGATAGACAGGGTTGGCAGGCAGAGAAAATAAATAGGAGTTGAAATCTAGACTCTGAAAGAGGAAAGGGGAGGGAGGAAAGGAGAAGGAGAGGGAGATGCCAGGGGCCAGTCACCCAGCCACACTACCAGCCATGGAGTATGAAGGGAAGAAAAATAAATGAAGAAAGGTAAAAAGTGTAGAGGCAAAACGTAGTTAATGAGAAACCAGATAATTTAAGTTAGAAAATATGGTTAGAAACAAGCCCAGCTAAGGCTTGGCATTCATAAATAAGAATAAGCCTCTGCATTTATTTGGGAACTGGGTGGCAGACCCCCAAAGTGAAAAAAAATCCAACTACAGAACCAACTTGTTCCAGGTACACTCGTCTCTTCAAGGGCAAGCAGCTACTTGGGGACTTAGCTGATGTTTAAAAGTAAAAGGAAGGGAGGGAGGGAATGAGGAAGGGAGAGAAGGAAGGAAGCAGGATGGGGTGGGACAGGCCTGAAATGGTAACAGTCTGAAGACTATAGAAGTAGGATCAGGAGCTAGAGGCAAGCCTGGGCTACACAAAGAACTAAAGGCCAGCCTGTGCTATGTAACAAGACCCCAATTCAAAAATAATAATAGTTAATGACCTCATTTTTAAAAGGATACTTAATTTGCCCCTTCAGAATATAAGTGAGAGCTTGGTGCACATGCAAGGTCTCGGTTTAGTTCCCAGCACGGAAAAACAAAATTGTGTGTGTGTGTGTGTGTGTGTGTGTGTGTGTGTGTGTGTGTGTGTGTGTGTAGTGTAGTGTAATAGCAAGTAAATGAAATATGCTAAAGAGAAGTTATTTTTTTAATCCACAGTTGTTTGCAGCTCCATCTCAGTGTGAATTGGTTGGTGGAAAGGATCATAGAGCAATAGATCAGCCTTACTTATTTACATTTATGTGTTACGTGTGTGTATTAAGAGAAGGTCTTACTTTGTAGCCCAGGCTTTCCTGGAATGTGTGTGTCTCTGTGTCTGTGTGTGTGTCAAGACAAGGTCTTACTTTGTAGCCCAGGCTTTCCTGGAACGTGTGTGTGTGCACGTGTGTGTGTGTGTGTGTGTGTGTGTGTATGAAGACAAGGTCTTACTTTGTAGCCCAGGCTTTCCTGGAACCTACTGCATAGCACAGGTTGGTTTTGAACTGATGATGATCATCTTCCTGTCTGAGCTTTCCAAGTGCTGGGACTACCACACCCCTCTGAGTTACTTCTTTACACAACAGCCTGAACATGACTTTCTAATCTGTTATAGAGTCTTACAAATAGAAAATGATTCAACGAACTGAGAAGCGTTCATAAACTGCAGAAAGGCTACTCTGGCTACTGTTTGCATGAAGAACAAATGGACATGGTGGCAGGTGGAAAGGAACCCACTGCATAGTCCACAGACTCAGAAATGAGCGCCATCATGTATCAAATACAGCTAATGATGAGCATCACTTCAGATCTGTGTCTGTGAGCTGTGGTGTCTGCCAAAAGGCATCAAAGTAAGCTAAGCTCTGAAGCAACCCCCAGAGGCTTTATGGTGAACTCCACCTGCAGTTACAAACGCTTAAGAAGCAGGGCTGGAGAAACCCCTGATTTCATCAGTGTTTTGAACCATTTCAAAATTATTTTAAAATATTGAGTTTTTAAAAAATCTCTTTTGACTTTTGTATATGTTTTATAACAGAAAGCATTTTAATAGTTCAGATGTGCAAATTAGTAACAAGTTAGAAATAACTTTTTCTTCAATTTTTCTTGCTAAGAGAATTACAGAATAAAGCACTTGCTGCACAAGTCTGAAGACCAGAGTTCAAAATCCTGGTAGAACCTGGGTAGGCACAGAGACCTGCTTGTGCCCCAGTGCTCAGAAGAAACAGGATCCCCAGGGCAAGCTGGCTAGTTAGACTAGCTGAGTTAGTGACCAAATCCTTGAGGCCCTAGTTCTGTGAGAGAGTGCTCCTCAGCAAATAGAGACTAAGGAAGACATCGACCATCAACCTGTGACCTCTGCACACATGCTCATATAGATACTTGCAAACATGCATACACACATACAGACAGGCACACACCACATACATGGGTAAGAAAGAAGGAAAAAAAGAAGGAAGGAAGGAAGGAAGGAAGGAAGGAAGGAAGGAAGGAAGGAAGGAAAGAAGGAAGGAAGAAGATAAAAGAAAAGAAAAAGTTTACAGACAAATGATGCAGACAGGCAAATAGCACAGAGCAAATGGAACACAGGGGCAAAGGGACAACAGCCAAAACTGGCGATGGGGAAACGGAATAGAAAGCACAGCTGATGGACAGAAAGACAAACTCCCCCACTCCCCCGAAGGCATTGCCAGTCTCTCCCATCTCCTCTGTGGACTAACTACACGATAATATTTCAGTGTTAACAAAGGAGCACATAAGGGCATTTCCAAGTGCTCCTATGACAAAGGGTGAATTCTAGAATACAAAGGAAATAAATACATGACTCCATGGATCTAAACTCATAACAGTAAATGGAGCACTTTTTGACGAGGGTTGCTATAGCAATGTCATGAGATTCTAACAGTGCTAGAATGTTCTTCCTTGTGTCACAAGACAAATATTGAGTCCTACCATGTGATGCCCACTAGGATAATTTTTTAAATTCTCCATTGAATAATTTGAATAATTATTATATAAGCTTCCAGTTTGCACTTCCAACTGTCTACTTCAGAGGGGCCCTGTTTTTCCTTAAAGAAAATCCCCCAACCAAAGCACAATCGAACCCTGCAAAGTCATACAAATACATACATGTCGAAGAAGTTCAATGTTACCATTGGTGATTTCATTGTTTATCTTCAAAAGCCATTGGTGAATCATGTCAAATATATGTCCTTGGAATGTCCTGTAGGGAAAAAAAAACAGGCAAAATAAACACAAGAAACGTGAGTCGAATACACAAGTCACCGTCAGTAAGATGAAAGAGGGACATGGTAAGTGTGGATATTGAGAAGATTTAAGAACTTAGGCAAAAGTGACTCAAAGCCTTGAGCTCCTGATAGGTTGGTTAGGTTGAGACAGCCATCCTAACTACTAGACAGATGTCAACTAGCATGATGCCCTTGGGACACTGTACAGTCTACTTGCAAAATTCTGTCTCCACTGTAAACACACATGCTGTTCACTCCTGCGCTAGGAGGACCTTCTTGTGGAATGCTAATTAACTTTAAAAATCCTCTCAGCGATTGGCTTCTGGCATGACGGTGCAGAGTCAGCACAGCCTACTCCCCAATGAAAGCAATAAGTTAACTTTGAAAAACTAAACTATTGAAAACTTCCAGAAATGATAAGAAAGAAAAAAATTTCAAAAAACAACGCTGAAAACGACATAAGTTTATGGAAAAATAATAATTAACAGAAAGTTCATCAATTTCCAAGCAGAATAATCACAGAGATTGGTTAACAGAGACATCAAAGTGAAAATGCCAGAAGTCTCCAGGATGAAGACACTGCTTCACAAAGCAAACCTCAATTTATTCAAAAGCCAAAGTCCCAGCACTCGGGAGGCAGAGGCAGGCGGATCTCTGTGAATTAGAGACCAGCCTGGTCTACAAGAGCTAGTTCCAGGACAGGCTCCAAAACCACAGAGAAACCCTGTCTCGAAAAAACAAACAAACAAACAAAAAAAGCCAAAGTCATGTAACTGAATGAAGTTACAGTCAACAAATGGAAGGGACTGGGAAACTCAAACATGTGAAATTTAAATGACTAATGGGTCAGCAAATATTAATTTAAGATTAATCATCAGGTACTTTGAGGTTAATGCAAGTAAGGAGACCATAGTGTAACTCAGACATCCTTAGATGGGGGTTGATAGCTTCAAATATTAAACAAGGGTCTCAATTCCATGACCTAACAGTTCACCTTAAGACCATGGGAAGGGCTGAGAGGGTTCCCTAAGTGACAGACAGAATGCGTGGTCAATGTGTGCCACACTATGGATGGAGGAAGTGGTAAAGCACTAAAAATAATAAAATAAAAAGCAGGATGAAGGAAATCATAATTGTAATAAAAATCAATACCCTAGAGCACAGAAAGACTTTGGAGAAAATCAATTAAAATGAAAGGAAGTTCTTTGAAAAGTTAAAGCTTTCTATTGCTGTAATAAAACATCATGACCAAAAGCAACTTGGGGAGAAAAGTTTATTTCAGCTCTGGAGGCAGAAACTGAAGCAGAGGCCACTGGCTTGTTTCCTTGGGCCATGTCAACCATTAATCAAGAAAATGCATTATGCAGACTTGCTACAGGCCAATCTTATGGAGGCATTTTCTCAATTGAGGGTCCCTCTTCCAAAAAGACTCCAGTTTAAGTCACCTGACAGAAAATTAACCAACACAATAAGTATTTATCTAGAATTGCCAAGAAAAGCTGAGGTGAGGTTCAATGACCGCATTCAAAAATGAGAGGAGGGACACAGTGTTGACTTGGAAACAAAGAATTGGGATATGGCTGTAGCTCAGATGTAGTTTGAATGTGTCCCTGAGTGATCACTGTATCAAAAGCTAGTTCTCCATACAGTAATATTGTCTATTAAAAGACAATAGAACCTGGGGCTGGAGAGATGGCTCCACTGTTACTTGCTGCTCTCTCAGGGGACCCAGGTTCAAGTCCCAGAACCCACATGATGGCTCACAACCATCTGCAACTCCAGTTCCTGGGGGCTGATCCACTTTTCTGACCTCTGTAGGTACCAGGTACACAGACACACATGAGGGCAAAACACCCATACATATAAAGTTAAAATCAAATCATTTCTAAAAGAATAGTGGAGACTTTGAGATTCAGCTATGCAGGTCGGGGATTGTCAGACCGTGCAGGAAGCACACCGGAAAAAGGTATGTGGTCGTTACTAGATGGAGTAGCCCATGTCTGCGCATTACAAGATTTAACAGCAAGATGAAGTCGAGAACTTTACAAAGCAGGAGAGAAATACGAGAATCTGTCCTGGAGGGACTGGCTGTCAGTGAGCAGTGCTAACCCAGAGGAGGGAGAGATGGCTCAATATCAGCTCAGAAACTCTGCAAGCACTGCCAGCCATGGGTACTCTGGAGAACAGAGGAGAGAGACTTCAGAGAGAGATTGCACACAGGACACCTGAAGAAGCCTGGGACCCTCTGTGAACTGCCCTCTCTGGAAACGCAACAGACACTACTAGGTAAAGAAAGGTCTTTCTTTGAGTTGGTAATCGGCAAGGTGGGAACTTGGCCAGAGTCGATCCTGCAGGGCAACTTCAACACAGGTGTCTGAGGACAGAATGGTCACACAGGGTACTTGCAACAGGTCCTGAAGGACATCCCAGAGGTGTCCTTCAGGACATCTGAGAAGCCACTCACTGACCAGACTTCACAATAATCTTATCTCCTGAAGGAAGAGCTCAGGTGAGAAGTGTTCAGAGGTATGGCAGGCTTCCAGGGGCCTGGGAAGGAAGGCTCAGACAGGAATGTGTGCCCAGCAGACCTCCAATAGGCCAGACTGCCTTTATAGTGTCTACTCCCACCCAACTCTCTCCGCTCCGTCACAGTTGTCCCCTTTAGTTATACCCAGTATCAGTAAAGCTAGCCAACTCTACCTTCCACTGTTCTTGAGCTGGGCCCCTCCAGCCCGCCCCCACGTGGTTTGTGGTTTGCGGTTTGCATAAGAATGGGTCCCACAGGCTCATTTATCTGAACTCTTAGTCACCAGAGAGTGAAAGGATTAGGAGGTGTGGCCTTGTTGGAGGAAGTGTGTCACTGGAGGTGGGAGCTGAGGTTTCAAAGGCCCATGACAAGCCTGATGTTTTTATCCCCGCCTGCAGATCTACAAGTAGCTCTCAAATGCTCCAGCACCACGCCGGCCGCCAGACTCCACACCAAACTGACAATGGACTAAACCTCTGAAATGGCAAGCCAGCCCCCAATTAAATGCTTCCTTTTATAAGAGTTGTTGGGGTCGGTCTCTTCACAGCAGCAGAAGACTGATTAAGAAGCCACCCTTTAGTATTCTTTTTTATTGCCCTCTCCCAGAGAACACCAGCTGCCCAGTCTGTGGTATCCCTGTTTCTCAGACTTCCTAGAGCTGGGAATATCCTTACCTCATTGTATTGCCTTATCTCTCTAGTCAACCAATTCTCATCCAACATGGCCTCATGGCCCTCCTCAGCCCCTCCAAGTCTCCTTTCTCTCCCTTTTTTCTCTCTCTCTCCAATATTAGCTACTGGTCTTACCCTGAGGGGAGTTCCTTTTCTTTCTTTCTTTTTTCCTTCCCAAATGTAACTAATGCTAATCAATGCCACACAATACTATTAATGCCTCCTCCTAAAGTGTATTTTGATATGGGCCTACATTTAACAGTGATTATTTTGCAGACAGCCTTCCTTTCATGTGAACTGTTTATAATGGGAAAAGCAGAGAGAGAGAAAGCATATTAGTGGTGGATTAGGGCCACAGGAGGGGGAAGAGGTATAGGCTAGGTGGCTTATATAGTTTGACTGTGTTTTTTTTTTCTTCCAGGGGTTCACGTTTTGGAAAGCTAAGCTTTTTGTGTGGTCATGAAACTTTTAAGGGTATGGCCTACTAAGTGGTAATTAGGTCATCGGGGTACTCCATGAGATTCTGGGTAGTTCCTACAAGAAGGAATTGTTGGAAAAGAATGAACTAGATCCCTCTGACTTGCCATGTGATTCCCTCCCTCCTACCTGCATTCCCGCCATGATGTCATTTGTCATGAGCCCTTGACAGAGCCAGCACCATGCTATTTAGACTTTCAATTGTGAAACCGTAAGTAAAAATAAGTCTCTTTTCTGAAGAAAGAGCCCAGCCACCTGTATTTCATGGTGTTGGACTCTAGCGTCCAAACATCGAGAAGGAGTCACTCCCAGAGACCATCTCACACACCACAGCCGATGCAAAAGCATGAGGATTTTATTAATTCTGTCATGACAGGGTCCCTTAGCATTTGGGAAGCCGAGAGACCTCGAATAGCGGGTACAGTTTACTTTTAAAGGGGCCACAGAAGCAAGGGGGGTTGTTCTTTGACTATTCTGATTGGCTCATTTAAAAAGGCTATTACCAATAATTGACTGGAAAGCTGTTGCCAGATCAGATGAGGTAAGAGGTCACTTTGACCCCGTTTCCCAGGGGACCAAACCAAAACATACGTATATGGGTAATTGTTCAGGAACTGAGTACGTGCGAGTGTAGCTGTTGGGTCCTTGGTTCCCAGGGGAGGAGGGGAAGCACTATGGCACAGAGGCTGAGAGGATTCAGAATTGTCAAAAATGGCTTTAGGATTGTCTTAAAGTCAATGGCAGTAACAGAAATCTTATTGCACCATAACATACAAAGCTTCTTTTTTAGAAAAATAAAAAATAAGGTTTTAAAATCTATAAATACACTGAGACTATTGAATTATTAGATTAGAGCTTTAGACACATCCACCCCAAAAAGAAGAGCCTGGGAACTTACGCGCCAGAATCCATGTCCAGGTACTGTGGAACGGTACCAATAATGTTTAACAGTGTGTCCAACTGAAACTTCATTTCATTGATTTTCTCATCAATTTCAGCCCACTCTTCAGGAGGCATAGCAGAAACTTCTAGGAGGTTTTCTAACTTGAAAGAACACATGTCCAGAGAAATAATCACGTTTGGAAGAACTTTGGAGATACCTAGAAAAGTGAGGGAAGGAAACATTAACAAATTGTTTGTAATATCACTGTTTCAATACTAGATTATAAAATCTAGGCAAGGACAGATGCCCTTGAAAGACTCATCCCTGAAAGAACCGGAATTGGCACAAAACATTCCAAAACCAAGTTCTCACCACACAGGATATGTGATTGCCCCAGAGGGAGTGAGGACAGGGAATAAGAGACAGAGACAGGAGATAGAGAACAAGGGAGAGAGGAAGGGAACATGGGGGAGGGGAAGGGCATTTGTCCCTGGGGAGAGAGAGAGAGAGAGAGAGAGAGAGAGAGAGAGAGAGAGAGAGAGAGA
>NW_004949095.1:5395980-5414356 GCF_000317375.1 Microtus ochrogaster
GAGAGAGAGAGAGAGAGAGAGAGAGAGAGAGAGGAGAGAGAGAGAGAGAGAGAGAGAGAAGAGAGATGTGGCCCACGGGCAAATGATGGTTTATAAAGGTTAAATGGGAAACACTGTTAGGATGAGTTGGTTTGTTTTGATTGGGCGTGTTAATCAGGGCAGCTGAAAGGGAGCTTTTGATTGCTGGACTTCAATAGTTTGACAGCTGGATCTTGGTAGTCAGCTTCGGGAGGAGGACATAATCAAATAAGGGAATAAACATTGGTGGCTAGCTTTAGGAATGTGGCCCAGTGGGTTTTTTTTTTTGTTTTTTTTTATCAAGGCTGAAGGGATGGGGGAGAAGGGCAAGGCTGACAAGAGTCCTGTTGCCATGCTCCAGCCTACTAGAACCCATAGATTTCTAACTAAACAGCAAGTAAACGCGGCAGTAAGTGCCTCTGTACCCAGTGGGTGCTTCTTTGGTGAGCTTGTGTTCTAATTTCCTTGCTTTCTCTGTGGAAAACCAAATGCATTAAATCCAGAAATAGCAGCTACAGTTTTCTGTCACTCTGAAGAGAGGAGTGATGATGAGCAGCTTCTTCCCGAGACAGTCAATGACAGGGAGTAGATGTGGGTCTGCAGGGATTTCTTGGTCCTTGACTGGGTCTTCATGAAATCCACAGTTTCTAGTCATGGCAACCACTATACTCTAAAGGCCTGAAGGATAGAGCCTGGATCCCACTGTTAACACAGTTGACTACTTCACAGTGAGGTCACAGAAAAATACCTTCTCTGTCTCATTTCATTTTTAAAACATGAAGAGAAAACCCTGTAGTGATATTTCATTTATATTTTAATGAATAAAGCTTTCCTGAAGATGAGAGTATGAAACAGCCACACTGGCCAGCCATATAAACCAGGCAGTAGTGGCACACACCTTTAATCCCAGTAGCCACACTAGTTAGCTATAGAGGCCGGGCGGTGGTGGTGCACGCCTTTTATCCCAGAATTAGAGAGGAATTTAAGATGGGAGGAGACAGCTCTCAGCTCAGTCTCATTCGAGATTCCTGGAGGCAGGATCACCATTTCGGACTGAGGTAAAGGTAAGAGCCAGTGCCTGGCACCGGGATTAAAAGCACACATCACCAGCTTTTTAACACAGGTGCTGGGGATGTGAACTCAGATGTTCCTGCAATGCAGCAAGCACTTTCCATGCTGAGCTATCTGCTCAGCCTCTACATTTTCTTAAGGGAAAAGATTCATCACCACCTTCTATAAAATACCTAATCCAACGAATGTGGATATACCCTACTTTTGGAGTTTCTTTCTGTAGCAGGCTTTCTCGGACTGCCAGCCCCCAAATCATGATTCAAACTTACTATTAGTTATGAATGCTCAGCTCTATATTATGCTTGTCCCACTAGCTCTTATAACTTAATTTAACCTGTTTATATTTGTCTTTGTTTTGCCTTGGGGCTTTTTACCTTTCTTTCATTCTATATGTCCTACTTTCCTGCTTCCTTGGTGTCTGGTTGGCTGGCAGCTGCCAGACTGGCCCCAGGAGTCTCCCTCTCTTTCTCCCTTGTTCTCTGCTGAGCCTAGATTCTTCCTCCTACTTATTCTCTCTCCCTACCAACTATGCCTATCCCTCTACTGTCTAGTTATTGGCCATTCAGCTTTTTATTAGACCAATCAGGTGCCTTAGGCAGGTTAGGTGAAACAGCAACACATCTTTACATAGTTAAAGTAATATTCTACAACATAAACTAATGTAACATAACTTTACATAGTTAAACAAATATTCCACAACACCTTTCATCTACTACTTTTAGCTTAATTAAGGGTTAAAAGTTAATCATATTTCTTGAGAGCATGCCATCTAACAGGCACTAGTTACAAGAAGGAAGATAGATAGATAGATAGATAGATAGATAGATAGATAGATAGATAGATAGATAGATAGATAGACAGAGAGATACATACATACATACATACACACATACATACATACATACATACATACATACAATTATTGTTACATGAACAATAATTAAAGTATTGGAACAAGTAGTGCCAAAGAGATTTGCATTAGTACAGATCTTGGTTTATTGATACAAATTTAAGGTTAATTTTGTTATACTGTGTATATGTATTTCTGATATTGATTAAGGTATTGTGTTTGTTCAGCTCATTTAAAAATGTAATGTATAATTAAGAAATATAGGTTAATAGATAATCATCTACAATAGTCAAGCTTGTAGTCATGTTAGTTAGATTTTCTAGATGTGCAGAGATGTATTTCAGATGGATAGGCATTCTTCCAATCTTTCAAAAACTACAGAATATGGCATTTAAAGTGTTTTATTAAGTTAGGACTTTTCATGACAATGAGACCCATCTGCTCCTGGCAGCACCAATCTACTTCAAGAGGATGATGGGCACTGAAGAGGCTACTTATAGAGTTTGCTAGCCATTTGAGCAAACTGCTCTTGCCTGGACTGCTTGATGCTATGTTGTATGAACTAGACATGCAGGATCCACAGAGAAATGACTGCTGAATTTGCCTAAAGGTGAGACACTCCTTTGGGGTTCCTGCTACATGAAAGAGTCTGTCAGACATTCTACAGGATACAGAAGAAAGTAACTGATAGACTTTGCCATTAAAAGGCAGAACAGATCTTCAAATTTCCTGCTTTGTGGAAAAGTCTGCTGGATACTATGGGCCTGCAGGCTGAAGATGGATGCTCCAATGATATAGAAGAACTTTGGGTGACTGTCCAGGCAGTGAGATGTCTCTGTCAATTCCAGAGTTTTGGAAGTTGCTTACAATGCACTTCCTGTTAACTTAGGTATTATATCCTTCTGGAGTCTTTGATAGAGTTGAAGAATAGATACTTATTATTATAGTTTTCCTTAGTTATGATAAAAGATAAAGTAGATATAAATATTGTAACTGTAATTCTTGCTTGATACCTGTTTTGTTCTATGTAATTTTACTATGTTAAAGTTAAAACCTTCCTTTTTATTCATTTATTTTTGATTTTTGATTTTTGATTTTAGAGACAGGGTTTCTCCATAGCTTTTGGTTCCTGTCCTGGAACTAGCTCTTGCAGACCAGGCTGGTCTCGAACTCACAGAGATCCGTCTGCCTCTGCTTCCCGAGTGTTGGGATTAAAGGTGTGTGCCATCACCGCCCGGCTAAATCTTCCTTTTTATTTAAACAGAAAAGGGGAGGTGATATGGGATTCCTCTCTGTATGCTGTGAATAACACTGGTTAATAAAGAAACTGTCTTAGGCCTGTGCAGGGCAGAACTTAGGTAGGTGGGGGAAACTAAATTGAATGCTGGGAGAAAGAAGGTGAAGTCAGAGACGCCATGGAGCCACCACTGGAGACAGACACAAGCCGCTAGCTAGAACCTTGCCGGTAGGCCATGAACATTGTGGTAAAATATAAAATAATGGAGATGGGTTAATTCTAGATGTAAGAGCTAGCTAGCAATATACTTAAGTTATTGGCCAAGCAGTGATTTGTAATATAGTTTCTGTGTGGTTATTTCAGGCCTGAGCAGCTGGGAACACACAAGCGGCCTCCTACAACAAAGTAGCTATCATAGAGCTATCACAAAAACTCTACAGAGGCAAATAATGGCTGTATTTTTAAAAATGAGCAATAATTATGCAGATAGCTCACAGAGGAATATATCAATAATAATAATAATAATAATAATAATAATAATAATAATAATAATAATAATAATTGTGCTGCACTTAGTGATAACACTGGTTCCTACTTAGAGCATTTTCTGAAGGTTCTTAGTTCTGTCAGTAAAGTAGTTTTCAGACACCCACCTTAGACATTCCCTGAGATCACTGCACGAGTTTGGGAGATACCTTTCCAGGCCAGAATGTGAAAGCTGGTTTATATAGCATATATCGGATAAACTGGCTATGAAATTGGAATTTTAACATAATTGATGGTGTCTGACTAGGGTTAAAAAAAAAGACAAATCAGCTGGGCAGTGGTGGCGCACGCCTTTAATCCCAGCACTTGGCAGCAGAGGCAGGCAGATCTCAGTGAGTTCAAGGCCAGCCTGGTCTACAAAGTGTGTTTTAGACAGCCAGGTCTATTACACAGAGAAACCTTGTCTCAAAAAAGAAAGAAGAAGAAAAAAAGCAGTCAAATTTCCCTGGAAAATCTGAAAGAGGCTGATACATGAAGTCTAGCGGTGAATGAGACTTATACATGAAGTCTAGCAGTGAATGAGACTAGGGCCTGGATGGAAGAAAACAGCTGAAAATCTGCAGAAGGATTTTTATGGACACTTCTCTCAGCCCAGATTTCTTGGTGTAACACTGGGCAGCTAATCATCTCTTTAAGAGAAGGAAGCAGAGATTTTACTCTAATAAAAGGGTCAACCCATGAAGAAGCTGCAGCAATTATAAAGACATAGACAATCAATAACAGAGTACCACAACATACAGAGGAGACCAACCCAAAGCAACAGTGGATGACTCCAGTTCTTATTGTACAAAATAACTCAACAGAGAAAATAGGGGGCTGGGGCTGTGGAATGGCTCCAGAGGACCCAGAGTCAGTTCCCAGCAGTCATATGGCAACTGACAACCATCTGTAACTCCTGTCCAAGGGATCAGATGCCCTCTTCCGGTCTCTGCAGTCCCCGTATACATGTGCTACACAGACATACATCTAGGCAGTACCAGAGGAAACTTGAAAAGGAATAGGATAGGGGTGAGGGTGATGAAGGTTAAGACCTGAAGGATACAGGACTCAGGACGCCTAGTGAAGTGTTCTAAATATTACAAACTCACCTGTGGAAATGGATGCACACACATGTGTACATTGTATTCACACTTTAAACAGGTGGTGGTATTATATCTTAAATTATATCTGAGCAAAATGATACTCAATACTTTTTCTGCTTGATTTTTTTCATCTTTTTTTTAAAGATTTATTTATTATTAGTTTCAGTATTCTGCCTACATGTATTCCTGAAGGCCAGAAGAAGACACCAGATCTCATTATAGATGGTTGTGAGCCACCGTGTGGTTACTGGGAATTGAACTCAGGACCTCTGGAAGAAGAGTCAGTGCTCTTAACATCTGAGCTATTTCTCAGTGCCCTTTCTGCTTGATTTTTAAAACTGGGACGGTTTGTACTTATTTCTTAGATTTTAATTTTTTGTATATATTTTAAAGATTTATTTTTTTGTTTTTATTAATTGTTTTTATTGGGCTTTATTTTTCTCTGCTCCCTTCCCTTCTTACCCCATCCCCTTCTACTCTCTCCCATAATCCCCACGCTCCCAATTTACTCAGGAGATCTTGTCTTTTTCTAAGATTTTCATTTCTAATGAACTCTTTGGGTTTTAATGATATTCAACACTGTAATTACTGTTAAAATTCTTTACGATGCCAAGAAATCTCATTTTGCTTGTTTGCTTACCGTTGTCACCATTTATTCTTATTTCGTACTCTTTGTAGAGCCTGCTAATGTTTTTTACCATTTCCTCCATGTACTCGTGCTCTGGGGGCAACACCCCATCCATGTTCTTATGGCGACTAAATATCGCAAACCCAATGTCCGTCCAGTTCTCCTGTAAGCGCCTGATGACCTTGAGAGAGTCGTATTTGGCCAACAGAGAATCCCCTGAAAAATTTTCTTTCTCCTCACTCATCAGCTAGGAAGGGAAGCAGAGGGGAGAAGAGCACACTATTATTCCAAGTCTGCGCCCAGCCTCCATCCCCGTGATTCTTAAAGATTCTGAAAAGTCACGCGCTATTGTCATTGTCTGCACATTTCTTCTTGTAAGATTCTGGGGTTAAAGATACTCAGGCTCAAATTCTTATTCTGACATTTGCTACCGACAGAAAACTCAGTTAATTATCTTTCTAAGCTTCAATTTGGGAAAGTGTGAGATGGGAATCATAAAACCTCTATCATGAGCTGACAGAAAGAATACAATAATGTATGAATTGCATTTTCAGCCTGACAAGTATTTAATAAACTAAATAAGAATTATTATCCCTAATTAAGTATTTTTTAATTTTATCCATATGTGTCAAAACTACCAAAAAAAAGAAATCACTAAAGTAAATACACTCTATGTAGAAAGGCAAACATCCTTGGTCTGAAGATTATTATGATCAAGTCATTCCAGAAGAAGAGGAAGTGACTGGGCACAGTGGTCAGCGCACACCTGTAGTCCCAGCCCTGAGAGGCAAGGGGGTGGGAAGGAACTCCAGTCTGGTCTCCGCTACATCATGAGCTCAGGATCAGAATGGGTTATTGGAAACCTAGTCTCAAAAGCATACACAAAAAATCAATTCTTGAGCTTTGTATGAGATTTCATTAGGTCATGAATTTGATATTCCCTCTTAACTCAGTGACATTATACATTTTTCTTTGTCCCACTACTATAGCACAATAGCATAATAGTAGTCGGGCCTGCACATTTGGCTCAGTAGGGTAGGACTGAGCCACACCACTGAGCCATATCTCTGGCCTCATAATGGTGACTCAGTAAAATTTATTTTTAAAACTTAAAACTTTTTTTTTAAAAAAAACATTCTAATAATGTGTAAAATGTAATATGTATGGCACATGCACAATAAAATACAGCCTGACCTTAAAAAGGAGTTGATTCTGAAACATGTCCGAACCTTGATGGCAATACTGAGGGAAATAAGGCATTCACAGAGAGATCAATACTAGAACCGTCAATTCACAGAGAGTAGAATAATGCTTGTCAGGGGCTGAGGGAAAGCGAGCCCTGGATTTACTGTTTCATGAGTAGCAATTTCGTTGGAAAGCTCGGCCATGTAGCAGTGCACATGCACTCCATGGCATAACCTATACACTTCAGTGGCTAAAACGGCATTTATGTTATATATATTTTCCCATGATTGATAAAAATGTAATTAATTTTAAAAGTGCAGCTTGTCCTTTACACAAAAGCTCAATATGAGGAGAGCAGAAATAATACTTATACTGGGAATTCAACTGAGACTCAGCCTCTCTCACCGCACAGCCTAGCTAGGTTGGTTTTTCTTTGTGTGTGTGTGTGTCATTCATAAACCTTGATGTGCCTTTCTAAAGGATAAAATGTGGCTCAGCTGCAGGTGCGAGCCATCACGCTTACCACCAGCCAGTAGAATGGCAGACTATCTTGAGGAAGTCTTACCCTATAAAACTCCTTGAAGTCGATAAGGATTGAAGTGAAAGGGTTCCCCTTACCAGGAGTTACAATCTCTTTTCCGCTGGAAGAAGAACGACAAGAGAGAGGTCTCAGAACAAGATACACACAAAGAAACCCAGAAGTCCACACGTGAACAGCAACATTACCTGTTAACTCCACCACCTTTCAGGACAGCGTCCAGGCCCAGCCCCTCTTTTCTGGGAATTCCTCTTCAAATTAACAATTAGAAATAATAAACTCTGATTCTAACTAGTCAAGTTATGGGGCTTAAAGCCTTCAGGGCATCTCTTTAAAGAGCAGCTCTCATCTTGAGAACCCGAGACCAGGGCATCCTAAGAATTCCTGCCAAACAATAAGTTACTGGACAGGAAGCTTGACAGATGGACAATTATGAGAACATCAGGTCAGGAGTCCCAACTTCTTACCAGAAGTGCCCTTTCTCTGACATGTACAAGAAAAAAGCTGTTTTATTTTTATTCTTTTATATTTTATTGATTTGTTTAATTTTTTTAAACAACAAAATAACCCTTTTTGGAACTTGAAGACCATTTTATTACAGGTAAGTGAGCTGAAAATCCCAACAGGTGCTGGCAGGAGGAAGACAGAGAAGAGGAAAACGTCATTGGAGCTGACTTGGAGGTTGTCAAGCAGATCTAGAAAGGGGGGGGGGGGACAGGACAGTGTGCAGAAAGTCAGCGCCAGAGTCCAGTGTCAGGAAAAGCACCCTGAAGCTCTTGGCTAGTAATGGAAAAAGAGTCAGAAATGAGGAAAAGCCAAAGATTCAGTTTTTAAATTAGAAATCAGAAAAGCAGGTATACTTAGCAATGAAGATCTGCAAGTGACGGCTTGAAGAATATTTATAAAAACAGGGGCTCACTATGTAGCAGGCTGGCCTTGAACTCATGATCTTTACCTCCACCTCATGAGGGCTTACAGGTGAGAGCTAGCACAAGGGAGCAGACACCTGGGCTCCCCTCGCTGCCAAGTGGGCTGCATGAAGCCACTCGTGGTGTATCAATGTCGGTTTTCAGATTTTCACCTCCACTAATTGGGAAGTCTTCAAGGGCTTTGAAAAACTGAAACCACTACATTAAATTTGAAATAAAAATGGTACTTAAAATGTACTTCTGTGTCAATGCACTCATGGGATAGCACAAGTCTTCTTGTGCACCTTTCTAGAAACTCACTCCTAGATGCTCCAAGGGCGATCAGGAGGGCTGCACATGTGTTCAGCACTGGAAAGCACCTGTGTTCAAGGCCCAGGAAGGGATGTTCTTACCTCCCGTGCTAGAGGAATTAATGATGGGGCTGGCTGCATTACCAGACATAATGCAATAAAATAAAAGCAAGATTCTTGTACACCCACATGTTAGCACTGAAGAACTGCTGCCATTTGAGAATCCCAGCTTTCACAGTTTGAGATTTTTCCTTTGTGGATTCCTCCGTGTGTTCCACCTCCTGCTTAAATCTGTTCACTAACCTTTTCCATTTTTCTGTCAACTTCTGCAGCACTGCAAGGTCTGCAGTGTCCTAAAATACACAGAATCAAGGTGTTCGTTTATTCATATAACAAACATTGATCGACATGTACCATTGAATCACTAGAAGAACTCACAGGAAGTGAGTCAAGTAGTTGAAAAGATAGTTCTCTTTTTTTAAAAAAAAATATTTATTTATTTATTTATTTATTTATTTATTTATTTATTATGTGTACAATATTTTGCCTGTGTGTATGCCTGCAAGCCAGAAGAGGGCACCAGACCTCATTACAGATGATTGTAAGCCAACATGTGGTTGCCAGGAATTGAACTCAGGATCTTTGGAAGAGTAGGCAATGCTCTTAACCACTGAGCCATCTCTCCAGCCCAGATAGTTCTCCTTTTGAACACTGTCAGAGACACCATGGCAATGGGTTTTCTGTGGAACATATTATTAGTAACAAGAATTTTCCCTTTGCAACAAGAACCTAGTTTTCCCACAGGGTTTTTGCAGGGGCAAAATGACTTACTGGCAAGAACAGAAACTGGAAAACCAGGCAGAACTGAATATGAATTCTAGACAGTGACATTATTTAGTCTAAAGCTCATTTTTATTATCCATAAAATAAAGACACTAATATATACCTCAGAGGACTATTTTAACAGTTAGATGACAGGAACTGGAGAAATGGCTTTGTTGTTAAGAATGCTTACTAATCTTCAGAGAGCTGACCTGGGGTTCTATTCCCAGCACCCCTATCTGGTGACTCATAACCTCAGTTCCAGGGAAGCTGATACCCTCTTGTGGTCTGAGGGCAACTGTACACACATGGTACACATAAACTCATACAAGCACACACACATGTACATAAATTTAAAAATAATTATTTTGAATGGAAGGTGTTCCTCCCTTGCAGCCCCTACTCTCTGTAGTTCTTTCTCACATTTCCCTAATAAACCTATGTTTGCTATGCTCAAAAGGGAGGAGCTTAATGACTGGTGTAAATGCTTTGACTTGATGAAAATGCACTAATGCTAAGTTTATTTTCTCTCTTGGGGATTATCTTAGTTAGGGTTTTTATTGCTGTGAAGAGACACCATGACCACAGCAGCTCTTATAAACAAAACATTTAATTGGGGTATCTCGCTTACAGCCCATTATCATCATGGTGGTGAACATGCAGGAAGACATGGTTCTAGAGCTGAGAGTGCTACATCTTGCAAGCAACAGGAAGTTGACTGACTCATTGGTTGGTATCCTGAGCATAGGAAACCTCAAAGCCTGCCCCAACAGTGACACACTTCCTCCAACAAGGCCAAACCTCCTAATAATGCCATTGCTTTTGGGGATCATTTTCTTTCAAACCACCATAGTGATCAATACATTTTCTCATAAAATTGTCTAAGAATGCATCAATAATGTCTCCTTCCTCCCCCTTTTCCTCTTCTTCCTCCTCTCTTTGTAGCCCAGGCTGACCTCACATTTATGGCCCTCCTGTTTCAGCCTCCTGTGTTGTGGAATATTACTTTAATTATGTAAAGATGTGTTACATTTGTTTATGCTGCATATGTTTAATGATGTAAACATGTGTTGCTGTTTCACCTTGCCTTCCTAAGGTCTAATAAGGTCCAATAGGAGGCAACAGAGTAATAGGTGGGGCTGCCAGGCAGAGAGAACAAGTAGGAGAAGGAATCTAGGAGAAGATTCAGAAGAGAACAAGGGAGATGAAGAGGGACAGACAGACACAGAGTAGGAAATACACAATGAAAGAAAGGTTGAAAAAAAAGCCCCAAGGCAAAACGTAGATAAAGAGAAACAGGTTAATTTAAGTTATAAGAGCTGGTGGAACAAGCCTAAGTTAAGGCTGAGCTTTCATAATTAATAAGTCTCTGTGTCATGTTCAGGAGCTGGTTGGTGGCCCAAAAGCAAGCCTGCCGCACTCCTGAGTTCTGAGGTTCCAGGCATGCACCACCACAACCAACCACCACCTCTTATTTTTCTTTTATCTTTTAAGCACGAATAATAATAACTCTATGAAACTCTGGAGTGTCATTAGACTTAGATGTGTTGCTTTGATTGCAATGGAAGACAACGCAATTGAGAGTCTTTATTCCTTCCCTTATATTTTCATTCTACCCACAACAAAGCATAACTATAGAACTGTACTTAAGAATCTACAGGTTTGGCAAAGCAAAGCCTATGGCGTCAAAACATAACATTTACAGTCATTTTACCCACGACTTATGTAAAAGGATTTACCTTAGTTGACAGCATTATAATGAAATGCTTGGCATATTTATTCCAGCCTTTTTCATTGAGGTAGAGTTTTTTAGCCAGTATGACTCTATTTCTTTCAATTACCTATAAAAGATGTACTATGATCAGGAATCTAAAACATTTTTAAACACTGTAACTTACTTATGTTTTCACATGTTGATTTTTATTCAGTCATTACTTCAATCAAAATTTCTTTTTTTCTCTCTTTTTTTATTTATTAAAGATTTCTGTCTCTTCAAATTTACACATTTCTAAGGACTACTGAACTGGGGTATCTTCCTCGGTCATTCTATCTTATCGTTTCATAAAAATGTATTTACATTATTATTAGTGTGTAAGATAGTGGGGATGCATGTCATGGTGCACACGAGCAGGCCTGAGAATGACGAGTTCTCCTCTCAACCTTTATGTGGGCTTTAGGGGCTGAATCAGGTCATTGGGTTTACGTGCCAAGTACTTTCACCCAGTTAGCGATCTCACTAGCCCCTGCAGCTTATCTTTTGACGCAGGTCTCTCACTGAACCTGGTTAGCATGCTCTCTGTCTTGGCCACCACCCTGGGCTGGGCTTACAGACGTGTCTACACCTGGATGTTTCACATGGGCTCTGGGAACTGACCTCGTCCTTATGCTTGCATGACAGGCACTATGCTGACTGAGCCATTGTCCCAGACCCTCTTTTCTGATTTTAAAGGAAATAATTTCTGTTTTTCCCCATTTATAAAGGTTGATATGGTTTGTTGAATATAGCTATTATCATGTTGAGATATGTTCCTTTTATTTCAGTCTCGTGAGGACTTTTATCATGAAGGGATGTTGAATTTTTTTAAATGCCTTTTCTGTATCTAATCAGACAACTGTGATTTTTGTCTATTTATAGGATGGATATATATATATATATATATATATATATATATATATATATATGTGATTTGTATATCTTAAACCAACCTTGAATCACTGTGGACGAAATCAACTTAGTCATGATTTTGATCCTAGTGTATTCTTGAATATAATTTCAATATAAGTTTATGTGTCTGTTTTTTTATTCTTGAATATAATTTTAATATAAGTTTATGTGTCTATGTTTTCAAGAAAATTGGTCTAAAGTTTTTCTATTGTTGTGTCCATACCCAGCCTTTGTCCTGGGGTAACAGGGGCAGTGTAGAGAGAGTCTGGGGATGTGTCATTCCCTTCATATTATTGGAATAGTTTGAAGAATGTTGGTGTTAGTTGTTCCTTAAATGTTTGGGAGCTTGGTAGTGAATCCATCCTTTCTTGGGCTTATTTTCATGGGGTTTTTTGGTTTGGTTTTTTTTTTTTTAAGATAGGGTCTCACTATGTTGTCCTGGCTGACTTAGAACTTGCTATGCAAGGTTGGCCTCAAACTCTCAGAAATCCACCTGCCTCTGTCTCCTGAGTGAGTGCTGAGATTAGAGAAGTGTACCATCACATTTGGCCACAGAGATCCTTTTGGTACTGCTTTAATCTTATTCTTAATTTAACTTTTGGTAAATCGTACATATTTAGGAATTTATTTTTCCAGTTCATTTGCTTTGTTTTTTAAGGTCTCATGGAGTCCAGGCTGGCCTCAAACTCTCTTTGTAGCTGAGGATGACATTGAACTCTTGATCCTTGTACCACTATACCCAGCTTATGGGGTCCTGGGATCAAATTCAGGACCTCATGAATGCTAGGCAGGAACTCTACCAACTGAGCTACATCCCTAGCCCACACAGTGTCCAGATGTTTTGTAGTTTTTTAAGTATCCAAAGTATTTCCTAATCCTTTGTATTTCATTGGAATCTACCATTAATGTCCCCTTTACACACACACATACACACACACACACACACACATACACAATTTTAACATAAATTCAGGAATAAGGCAAAAGTGCTCAATGTCATCACCCTTATTCAGTACAGTGGTTGAAGCCTTAGCTAGATCAGTAACAGAAGGGAAAGAAACAACAGGAGGAAGTCAGTGTCCCTGCTGCAGATGGCATAGTCCTGTGTGTGACAGATGTGGTGGTCTGAATGAGAACGGCCCCACAGTCTCATATGTTTGAGCAGTTGGTCCCCAATTGGCAGAACTGTTTGGGAAGGATTCGGAGATGTGGTCTTGTTGGAGGAGGTATGTCACTGGGGGCAAATTTGGAAGTTTCAAAAGAATGACACAATTCCCTGTGTACCCTCTTGTTGACTGAGGTTTCTGTTCTACTCGGTTCCCAAAGAAATCACACGGAGGTCTATATTAGCTATAAACTGATTGGCCTAGTAGCTCAGACTTTTTATTAACTCTTATAACTTATATTAGCCCATTATTCTTATCTATGTTAGGCACGTGGTTCAGTACCTTATTCGGCAGGACAGTTACATCTTGCTTGCTCTGTGGCTGGGTCAGGACAACAGACTAGGACTTCCTTCTTCCCAGAATTCTCCTGTTCTCATTGACCCACCTCTACCTTCCTGTCTGGTTGTCCTTCCTATACTTCCTGCCTGACTACTGGCCAATCATCATTTATTTAAAATATAATTGACAGAATACAGACCATTGCCCCACACCACCTTCTCTCTGCCTCCTGGTTTTGGATCAGGATGTGAGCTCTCAGCTGTTCCTGCCACCATGCCTTTGTTCCACCAGCATGGACTCTCACCCTCTAAAACCATAAACACAACTAACACTTTCTTTCATAAGCTGGTGTGGCCATGTGTTTTGTCATAGCAATAGAAAAGCAACTAAGTGAGAAGTTGGTACCAGGAGGTGTATTACTACTATGACAGACCTGACCGTGTGATTCTTTTTAGAGGAATGTGGAAAACTTTGAGACTTTTGACTAGAAAAGAGGTCAGATGCTATAAGCAGAGCTTACTAGACCATTGTAGTAGGAGTTTGGAAGACAGTAGTGCTGAGAGAAATGTGGACTAGAGGCACGGCTCCAGAGGTTTTAAAGGGAAACAATATTAGAACTGGGGTAGAGAATATTCTTGTGATGTTTTGGCAAAGACTATGGCTTCTTTCTGCCCTTCTGCAAAGAATCTGCCTGAGGCTAAATTTAAAAATAATGAACTAAATAATTTGATAGAGGAGATTTTCAGACAGCCTAATGCTGACTCTGTCCTGTGGTTATTAGTAATCACTCTTATGCAGGTCTATGATGAAATGAGCAAGTAAGAGAAAAAGAATTAAATGTGCAGTTTGAAGGAGAAAAGGCCTCAGGAAATTTAATGTTGGCGCCAAGGCTTTTGTTTTGTTTAGTTTTTATTGATTTTTATTGATCTCTACATTTTTCACTGCTCCCCTTCCTGTCTCTTCCCTCCCCCCTCCAACACTCCCCCAAGGTCCCCATGCTCCCAGTTTACTTAGGAGAGATCTTGTCTTTTTCTACTTCCCATGTAGATTAGATCCATGTATATCTCTCTTAGTGTCCTCATTGTTGTTTAAGTTCTCTGGGATTGTAATTTGTAGGCTGGTTTTCTTTGCTTTATGTTTAAAAACCACCTATGAGTGAGTACATGTGATAATCGTCTTTTTGTGTCTGGGTTACCTCACTCAAAATGTTTTCTAGTTCCATCCATTTTCCTGCAAAATTCAAGATGTCTTTTTTTCTGCTGTATAGTACTCCATTGTGTAAATGTACCACATTTTCCTCATCCATTCTTTGGTCGAGGAACATTTAGGTTGTTTCCAGGTTCTAGCTATGACAAACAAGCTGCTATAAACATAGTTGAGCACATGTCCTGGTGGCATAATTGAGCATCCTTTGGATATATCCCCAAAAGTGGTATTACTGGGTCTGGCACCAAGGCGTTTGTGATTCTCCTTCCCTCTCATCTCCCTACTCCCCATCCATAGCCTCTGACCCCACTTCTCCCTATCACCCCAGTCTCTTTTTCTCTGTTTTTCTTTGTTCTTTTTGTTTTTTGTTTTGTTTTTAGAGACAGAGTTTCTCTGTACAGCTTGGCCTATGCTGGAACTCACTCCATAGCAGGTTGGCCTTGAACTCAGAGATCCACTTGCCTCTGCCTCCCAAGTGTTGGGATTAAAGAACAGCGCACCCAGTTTTTTTCCTCCTTCATATCCCACACGTCCTTTTACCTCCCCATCCTCCCTCAGCACCTATTTTACCCTCTTTTACTCTCCTTTCTAGTTTTCCAGCCTTTGTCCACATTTACACCCTCATATACATACAGATTTTACAAATACTAGTTTTTCTGCTTTTTTTTTTGTTGCTGTTTTTGTTTCTTGAGACAGAGTCTCACTATTCCATGGCTGTCCAGGAATTCACTATGTATCATAAAATATTCATTTATACTCATAATTGATTGTAATACATTTGTAATATCATGGTTTTTACATTTTAAAATGTAATCCTTTCTTGGACTTATTTTTTTCCAAGTAAGAAAGTTTTGACTCCACTGCCCAGTATGTAAGCTTTCTCTCTAGGTTTAGGATACATTTTGATAGAATTCCTTCTGTATGTTCTCCAAGCAACTGACAAGCCACTACATGGTACTAATAAGTACTTTGGTACAGCTCTATCATGCAGGCTGTCTGCAAGAAAAGCCCAGTGGCCTGCCACCAGTGGAATTTTGAACCAATCCAGCTGGGTCAGATTTTTAAATTTTCTATGGGTCAGAACTCAATGTTATTACCTACCATCCCTAGGGTCAGAATAGGGAGCCTATATGGGTCTTTAAAATGTAGACTCCTGTGGGATTTGCTCTCACTGTAAACCATTACCACCATGTTCTACTGGTTCCCTCATTCATTTTCCAAGGTAAAATAACCCACATGACATGATAGCCAAGGACCCTAATGTGGTTACATGAGATGAACAACTAAGAGCTACCTTTTACAGACATTGGAATTAGTACACATTAGCCATACTACCTTCTCTAGGGATTAGTGTTTATTATATCTAAAAATTACACAACAGCTAATTACCCAGCAGAGGGCTAAAGAGATGGCTCAGTGGTTAAGAGCACTGCCTACTCTTCCAAAGGTCCTGAGTTCAATTCCCAGCAACTACATGGTGGCTTACAACCATTTGTAATGAGATCCGGTGCCCTCTTGAGAAAGAGACTTCATCAGTCGTCCTCATCAACTTAGACCATGAAATCCAATATGAGCAAGTTCAACAGAACCACCAGCATGGGCTGCCCATGCATGCTTAGCATTGCCAGGGCATAAATTTCAATTTCAGTTACCCAACAGAGGAAAGAAACTTTCCATTTTCAGTACCCACAAAACCTATGATTTGATCAATAAATATCTTCTTTCTTCTTGTCCCTTTTGTATGTGTTATTAAAACTGTCAAATGAAATGTTAGTCAATATCAGAGCAGAGTAAGTCCAGATGAACAAACCTTTAGCGCCAATTCGTATGTGGCTGAGCTCCAAATGTCTCTTTCTGACATTAGCAGTTTGATGTCGTTCTCCATCCTCCCTCTCTGTAATGTATATAAGTCATGGTAATCTTCTACTATTCTGAAAGAAAGTTAAGAAATATCTATTAGATACTTAACAAATCTTTGTTATGAAAATAAGCAACCTGTTCCTTCAAGCCTCTTCATAAGGTAATTGGCATACTTGTTGGGTAAATTGATAATACCTCTTAGAGTCAAATAAAAAAGTTCACATTTTATTTTCAAATATTATGGTAGTCATGACAAAAATAATACACCCAATGGACCTTCTAAATACCATTGTATCTAATGAGCAAGTTAGAAAAAGCCCCAAGAGGTGGCTCGGTGGGTAGGAGCACTTGCCTTGCAAGTTCGATGCTTCCCTGAGTTCAGATCCCCAGAAACATAAAAAGTCAGACGCCGTAGCATGTACCTAATCCCAGCACTCCTAAAGTGAGCCTGGAGGCAGAGACGGGAGAGCTGACCGGAAGTTTGTTCAATAGTTACCTGGAGTATACAAGCACAGTGGCAGAAACAAGAGAGACCCTGGCTTAAACATGGTGGAGGGCAAAAACTGACCTTGTGAGCTGTCCTCTCACCTTCACAGGTGTGTGCCTAGACATGCATGTGCACACACACACACACACACACACACACACACACACACACAGTAGATAAGTGTGATGAAAAGAATAGACACAGAAATCACAAAGTGACTGTGGTCCTTTCAATGGCCCTGATACACTCACAGATTTGAATGATTAATCACCAGGTAGTGGCGTGGTATGGCCTTGTTGTAGGTATGGTTTTGTTGGATTAAGTGTGTCACTGGGAATGGGCTTTGAGGTTTCAGATGCTCATGATAGACCCAGTCTCTCTCTTCCTACTGCCTACCAATGTGGATGCAGAACTCTCAGCTCCCTCTCCAGCACCATGTCTGCCTGTGTGCCATCATGCTCCCTACCATGCTAATAATGGACTAAACCTCTGAACCATAAGCCAGCCCCAATTAAATATTTTCTTTTATAAGAGCTGCTGTGGTCACGGTGTCTCTTCACAGCAATAGGACATTAACTAAGATGGGCAAATGACATTTTCCTCATTAATGTTAACTTTGCTAACAGACTTAAAGTGCAGTGACACAGAATTATATTCTTGGCATGAGTCAGGAACTGCCACTTTAAGTCTTCTTCCATGTGCTCAAAATAATCGAGAGGAAAGTCACTAGGTGGGCACACACAGAAAAATTCCTGGGGCACATGATGTGTTTCTTTTCTGCCTGACAGACGACAATTTTGTAAAAATAACGAATACCCTAATTTATAAAAGAGCAAAAATGGGGGCTGAAAGACGACTCGGGCACTCGGAACTCTTGCTGTTCCCTCAGAGGACCCGCATTTGGTTCCGACTGCCCACAGTCACCCACAACCATCTGTGACTCCACTTCTAGGGTATCTGACACCTTCTGCTAGGCCCCAGAGACATTGCACAAACATGGTGCATGACATGTGCAGACAAAATACCACACAGATAAAATAAAATAAAATGTGTTTAAGGTGGAGAGCAATAGAGGAAGAAGGTACATGGCCCCTGGCTTCCATGATGCACACACACCAGGTGGTCACAGACTTACACATACATATGTACCATATCACACACTTTTTTTAAATTTAAAGAGTTGAAAGTTTTACAAGAAAGAATGAGAAGAGCATTCACACTGCTGTCTTTAGACTTAATTTATTAATATTAATTACATTGATTGAATGCATTAGTGATTAACTGAGTCACCAATAATGTATCAGTGTCATATGAAAGAAAGAAATAAAACATGGCCCCTTGTTTTCATTTAACCAAGAGCAAATCAAGATTTAAATCTCTACTTCATGCCACCAGTTTCTTCATTCTCTGTCTGTCTGTGCTATGAGCCTGAATCTGTGCCTGCCCAAAGGGTCTCTCCTCTCTCTCTCTCTCTCTCTCTCTCTCTCTCTCTCTCTCTCTCTCTCTCTCTCTCTCTC
>NW_004949095.1:5414466-5423810 GCF_000317375.1 Microtus ochrogaster
TCTCTCTCTCTGTGTTGTTTGTCTGTTGTGTGTCTGTGTGTGTCCCTAACAAAAGGCTTTGAACAGCACAGAAAACATCATATGGGAAGGAAAGGGACACTTTACAGACATCTTTAACAGTTTTACAAGGGATTAAGTTTCTGACTCCAGCTGACCCAGGTGACCCTGACAACAAACAGTACTACAAACACTGTTGTTTATCAGTCAATATCTATAATGGACATTCGTTTTACAAGATTGCTTTCAATGTTTGTATTTGCTGTTTCCAGGCAACATCATAGCACACATGCATTGTTCTGGGCCAGGGGATGAAAGAGTACATAATTTAAGATGGTAACTATGCAGTAGCTTAAGTTGTAAAGTTTACTACTTGGAGCCAGGTGGTGGTGGTGCACGCCTTTAATCCCAGTACTTGGGAGGCGGAGGCAGATGGACCTCTCCAAAGCTACACAGAGAAACCCTGTCTCAAAACAACAACAACAACAAACCCATGAAGTTCATTGTTATAATGTTCTCTTAAAGGCAGGTTAAGCTAACCGCTGAGCACAGAGTGGGCTATCAGCCTTAAGTCTTACTTAAGTGAAGTCTGACTGTGAAGTCCAGCAGGAGCTCCAGTCTCTTCAAATGCAAACAATAGGTTCAGAATATTGCATTGCCACCCCAGTGCTTTCACTGTGTTTCAGGGAACAGACACAGATGTGGCTCCTCCAGAGCAGCCAGGGGCAGGATACAAACATGACATGTGCCCATACGGCTTCATTAACTGATATGAGCCAGAGATGGCACCTGAAGGGCTCTGCTAACTGTCACCTTTAGCCTTCATAATCACCCTAGGAAGCAGGCGATGGTGCAGCCTGGATTTTACATATGGGCCAGTGCTGTCCCAGGAAAGTCAGATGATTAAACATCTCTTTCCATTATCAAGTACTTTAAGCTTTGGTAACTCACTTTGCATTTTTTTCTGCTTCCAAAATAGCTTCTGCCAAATCCTTCTGGGCCTTCTCTGCCTCCTTTGTTAATTTGTTGTCATGGGCCCGAACCAGACAAAGTTCCCTGAAGGGGGAAGGGGGAAGAGAGAAATTTCAAACTCAAAAAACTTCCAAAAAAGTTTTGACCCTAGAAACCAGACTTGCATATAATCTCTGTGCATCCCTCCTTTTGTTTTCTACCCTCAAACCAAGCTGAAACCTCCAGCGTACATCCTGGGTGGACTCTTGTCAGGTCTGACAATGGACGTGGGCTGACAGGGAAAGCAAAACCATGTGACAGGTGCATCTTCTAGAACTCAGCAGGAGCAGATGCTGTACCCACTCTGGTCTGCCTTGCCTGTGCTCTTCATTCTTGCCGTTAGTCATCTTGATACAAGGTTAGCCCCAAACCATATTGCTATGGTGATGTGGGAGGTGATGTATGCTGTGAATATGTTTTATTGCCATTGGTTAATGAAGAAGCTGCTTTCAGCCAATGGCTTAACAGAGTAAAGCCAGGCTGAAAGAGATATATAGAGAGAATAGGCAGAATCAGAGACACGCCATGTAGCCCCCAGAGAAGACAG
Organism: Microtus ochrogaster; assembly: GCF_000317375.1. NCBI lineage: Eukaryota > Metazoa > Chordata > Mammalia > Rodentia > Cricetidae > Microtus > Microtus ochrogaster. The sequence continues at coordinate 5,416,022 of NW_004949095.1, forward strand.
ACACAAACCACCAGCCAGAACCTTTGCCAGTAAACCACAAGCCTCGTGGTAAAATATAAAATAATAGAAATGGGTTAATTTAAAATATAAGAGCTAGCTAGCAACATGCTTAAGTGATTGGCCAAGTGGTGTTTTAATTAATATAGTTTCTGTGTGATTATTTCAGGTCTAAGCAGCCAGGAATGAACCAACAGTCTTCAATGACAAATTGGTGCCCTCTGCCAACACTATAGTATATTTATTTTCTTTGGGATTTGAACACTAACATCTTCAATCCTGGATGTGTTCCAGAAACATGATTAAAATAAGTATCTATAATGTGGAACAGTTTCTTCTCTATCAAATACAGGCAGAATTTTAGCTTTCAGTTTAAAAGAGTAAGCCAGCCTTCTGCCTCTCTCCCAGGACCCAGCTCTCCTGGTTTTCATGTTAAGCACTGAAGGCACAAGAGCCTTTGCCTCTAACCACTCCTCTCCATTGTTCTCGGGCTGCTTGTTCATTTCCTGGCTTCCCAGACTCCTGAAATAATCAGACAGAAACTATATTATTTAAATCACTGCTTGGCCAATCACTTAAGCATATTGCTAGCTAGCTCTTCCATCTAGAATTAACCCATTTCCATTAATTTATATTTTACTACGAGGCTTGTGGCCTACCAGCAAGGTTCTACCTTACAGCTCTCATCTTTCCCCTATGGCGGTTACATGGGGTCTCCTGACTCCACCTTCTTTCTTCCAGCATTCCATTTAGTTTTCCCTGCCTAGCTCTATTCTGCCCTATCACAGGCCCCAAACAGCTTCTTTATTAACCAATGGTATTCACAGCATACAGAAGGGAATTCCACATTACTCCATGATTCTCTACTATGGGTAAAAACAGGGCTCTGTCTTCTGCTTTGTGTTGAGGAGCATTAAGGTTTTCACCTGGTCAACTCCTCAATCACATTCTTGAAGTTATACAGTTCTTCTAAGATGCGCTGGTCCATCATCCGCTGAGTTACCAAGTCTTTGTAGAAATCAATCATCTGCCGAGCAATTTGGTCAAGCATTTGCACATATTTCTCTCTGCAGGAGAAACAAAGGAAAAGGAAAGGAAGAGAGACAGGAAGAGGAATACAAGCAAGAAAGTACTGTTAAGAGAATAAATGGCCAATAGGCAGACATGAACTGTATGTGGAAAAAAGGTCAGAAAGAAAACAGGAACTTAGGCTCCTGTCCCACAGCAGATGCAGCGAGTCAACTATGATGAGACAGAACCAGAGACATGGCTACTAGGATATAAATAATATCTGCGATAGAAACAAAAATAGAATGTGTTTTAGTTCTTCTAAATTATAAACTCTTGAGAGAGGAACAATGTCATAATCTATATATTAATAACCAGAGTGCCTTGAATACAGTGAGATTTTTCATATACTTGAATTCATAGGTGACACTTTCCTTAAACTGACTAAACGTAAAAAGATACCAACTATTTAAAAACTATTCAAATGCTTTCACCCAAAACAGTTGTTTCTTTTGCTCTTAGTCCTGTACTTCTTTTATCTCATCGCCCTTGGCTTTATTCTGAGTTTGAGCCCATGGGCTGCTGTTCTGTTGTTTCCCCCATTTGACACTCCTCACAGTATTCTAGTTACTCCTTTCCTGATCCTAACCAGGCTCTAATGATTTTGCTTCTACCTCCTCAAACTGGTCAGACAGCAGGAAGAGGAAATCCGTACTGGAGGTGTGGCTCAGCAGGGAAGGGCCTCCTCTGCCCTCATACACACAATACACAAACACAATAATAATTTTTACTGAACCTCATAGAAAAGTGGGGAGTATCCTTGAATGGGGAGTATTCTTGGCACAGGAGACCACTTCCTAGATATAACACCAGTAGCACAGACACTGAGAGCAATAATTAATAAATGGGACCTTCTAAAACTAAGAAGCTTCTGTAAAGCAAAGGACAAGAGTCAACAAGACAAAATGACAGCCTACAGAATGGGAAAAATCTTCACCAACCCTACATCTGACAGAGAGCTGATCTCCAAATTACATAAAGAAGTCAAGAAACTAGACATCAAACTACCAAATAATCCAATTAAAAATGGGGTACAGATCTAAACAGAATTCTCAACAGAAGAATCTCAAATGGCCAAAAGACACTTAAGGAAATGCTCAACATCCTTAGTCATCAGACAAATGCAAATCAAAATTACTCTGAGATACCATCTAACACTGATCAGAAAGGCTAAGATCAAAAACAGCAATGACAGCTTATGCTTGAGAGGCTATGGAGGAAGGGGAATGTTCCCCATTGTTGATAAAAGTGCAAATTTGTGCAGTCACTTTAGAAATCAGTGTGGTGATTTCTCAAAAAATTAGGAATTAATCTACCTCAAGACCCAGCAACACCACTTTGGGGCATATACCTAAAGGAGACATAATCACATCACAAAGATACTTGCTCAACTATGTTCACAGCAGCATTATTCATAATAGCCAGAACCTGGAAACAACGTAGATGCCTCGCAACTGAAGACTGAATAAAGAAAATGTGGTACATTTACACAATGGACTTTACTCAGAGATAAAATGACATCTTGAAATTTGCAGACAAATGGGCAGAACCAAAAAAAAAAAAAAAAACCACATCCTGAGTGAGGTAAACCCAGATGTAGAAAGATAATCATGTGTAGTCACTCATAAGAGGCTACACATATAATATGAACTCACTCATAAGTGGATACCAGACATAAAGCAAAGGATAACCAGCCTTATTGTAGACTGTAGTCTACAATCCTAGAGAAGCTAGAACTCTCTTCCAGAAACTGATGGAAGATGCAGAGATAGATCCACAACTGACCACTGGGCCGAGCTCCCAGAGTACAGTCGAAGAGAGGGAGGAGAGATAATATGAACAAAAGGGTCAAGACCACGATGGGGAAACCCACAGAATCAGCTGACTCAAGCTAATAAGGAGCTCACTGACTCTGGACTGACAACTGGGGAACCTGCACAGGACCGAACTAGGCCCCCTGAATGCAGGTGACAGTGGTGTGGCGTGGGCAGTGTGTGTGGCATTGTCAGTGGGACCAGGATCTAACCCTAGTGCATGAACTGACTGGGTGGAGCCTGTTCTCCATGGAGAGATCCCGTGCTCAGCCTAGGCCCGGTATGGGGGAGGAGTGGGAAGGGTCTTGGTCCTTTCTCAGTGAGTGATGGGACAGACTTAGCTGACTTCCCAGGGGAGGTCTCACCTTCTCTGAGGAGCGGATGGAGGATGGGGTGGGGGGAAGGTGAGAGGAGCAGGAGGAAAGGAGGGAGGGGGAACTGGAATTGGTATGCAAAAAATAAATAAATAAATAAATAAATAAATAAATAGTAAAAAGATAATTTTTAAAAAGAAACTGATAGATTGGTATGACAGTGCATGCCTTTAATCCCTCCAAGGCATCAGAAGGTAGATCTTTGTGAGTTCAAGGCCAGCCTGGTCTACATAGCAAATACACAGCCTGCCAGGACTACATAGTGAGATGCTGAATTAAAAATGAGAAAGGAAGGAAGGAAGGAAGGAAGGAAGGAAGGAGGGAAGGAGGGAAGGAGGGAAGGAGGGAAGGAGGGAAGGAGGGAAGGAGGGAAGGAAGGAAGGAAGGAAGGAAGGAAGGAAGGAAGGAAGGAAGGAAGGAAGGAAGGGATGTTCAGGAAGCTCTTACATCTTTCCCTGGTTCCACAGAGAGTGAACTATAGATATATTGTTTGGCCAATGTATTCTTGCAATTTTTTGGAAAGAACCAAAGTCCTAAGAAGGATAATCATAGTAACAATAGTATTTATCACCTTTTTACTATTGATGATCACATATACAGAGCACCTATTTCTATTTCAATTTTAATGAAGTCGTTGTGACTCTGAGATAGGGCTGTGTGCACCCACAGGTGTGCCGACAACATGGCACTTGTGGAGGTCATGGGGCAATGTTCTAAAGCTGGCTCTCTCCTTCCACTGTCGATTTCAGGTCGTCAGGCATGCATGGCAAACACTCCTACCCACTGGCCCTGTCTTCACTCACCAGCCCTGTGTTCCCATTTAAATCTCACCGCAGTCAGGCATGGTGGCTCATACCTATAAGGCTATATAACAAGTTCGAGGCCAGTCTGAGCCACATAAGACTCTTTCAATAATTAATAGTCAATTTACTCTTTCCCCTGCCCTATCAAGCATCTCAGTACTTGACACAGAATAAGCACTCAACAAACACCACTGGTTTAGGAATGGATAGTGAGAAAACAAAAGCTTGGACTTTTGGATCTTAGCCAAGATGAAGATTTTACTGTTAGTTCATAGACATATTTTTGTAGCTTTCTCAAAAGCAGATGCAAGCACACCTCAACATGTTCAAAAAGATGCATTATGGAAGTAGTACAGTGGCTCCTATTAACCTGTATAATTAATATGCACTAATACTTATAATTCAGATTTTTGAAATGGGGAACCTGAAACATTCCGTTCACATTTCTAACCTGATTCTGGATAGTAGCTCTCCTCTGTCTATACAATCCACGCTGACTTGTCTAATTAGTTCATGAAATACTGTGTTGTAAATGGTCTGTTCCTTTTTCAACACATGTAGGAGTTGGTGCATCTGCCGGAGGTAAACCAGATAATCAGTACTTATCTATCACTACACACTGTATAAGAACTATCACATCGTACTCCATATACATGCATAATATGCCCATTAAATAAAACTAAGAGCTGGGCGGTGGTACTGCATGCCTTTAATCCCAGCACTCAGGAGGCAGAGGCAGGCAGATCTCTGTGAGTTTGAGGCCAGCCTGGTCTACAAGCGCTAGATCCAGGACAGGCTCCAAGGCTACAGAGAAACCCTGTCTCAAAAAAATAAAATAAAATACGGGGCTGGAGAGATGACTCAGTCAGTGGTTAAGAGTACTACCTGTTCTTCCAAAGGTCCTGAGTTCAATTCCCAGCAACCACATGGTGGCTCACAACCATCTGTAATAAGATCTGGTGCCCTTTTCTGGCCTGCAGGCATACATACAGACAGAATACTGAGAATACTGTACACATAATAAATAAATAAATCTTTTTTTAAAAAAGGAAAAATAAAATAAAAACAAGTATAATAAGATCAATCCATGGAGCCTTGAGAAATATAGTTACATGCCAAATAACAATATTTCAGTCAACAACAGGTCAAGTCATAACTAAGGTTCTGTAAGGTTAGGGTGGAACTGAAAAATCCCCATGACCTGATATTTTTATTGACCTCTGTCTTGATACGGATCTTTACCATTGTGCCACAACTGCTGTGGGGTTGTAGTGTCTATCCCTGCTAGGCTTGTGTGTCTGGGTTTATGTAAATCCCTACAAACATGTTTGCACAGCGACACCACCTAATGACGCCTCTCTCAGAACACATCCCCACAATTAAACAACACATAACTATACTAGCAGTTGTTGGTGTGGTGTTCACTCTAAGACAGGCCCTTTCTCAGCACTTAAACATGCCATTCTGTCTCACTCACAATCAACCCCATGAGGCAGGTACTATCATTACTTCTAATCAACAGATTAAGAAATTGAGGTACAAGCACATGAGATGATTTTCCCAGGGCCACCCACCAATAAATGGTGAATCAGATTCCAAACCAAGCACTGCCTCCCACGCACACACTGGTAACCACAGGGCTATTATGAGCGGCAGTTACCTTGGTTGGCCCTGCATGCTCCTCACTTTCCACTCCAGCCCGCTCCAGCATGGTGTCCATCACGTCACCCAGCTGGATGACTTCCACTCTTTTATTGGGTTTCCTAAATAGCAAAGGACACACTTAGAGAAGAGCATCTCATCAGGCCATCCTCGGAGGAAAGCAAAATGTCTCAGGAAATATACGAGATACTGAATACTAAAGGCAATTTAAAGGAGTAAGCCCAGATGAACTTATTTAGTGATTTACCAGTAACATGGTTTAAAACAATGAAAATACTGTAATTTTTTTCTTAAAAGAAAAATAATTCTAACCCCCAAAGGTGCTATATCACCATATGTTACTATATGTGACAGAAACACAGAAAAAAAGGAGGGGCCATAAACACTAGGCTTCAAGTGCAAGAGAGAAAGGCAGCAGAGATGCCAGTGCTTGGTGTACAGAACATAAGCACACATTACAGTGCGTGTGTGCCATGCTATGCATACTATCTGAATATGCAATGGCCACAGGAATACAACTAATGAATTATGTTCTTACGGGCAATTATTACCTTGGCTCTCTCTATGACTTGAATGTTTTTGTCTAATAACATACCAAGGAAAGGAAGACACACATGTGGTTACTCGTTCCGAGAGACACTTTAGAAAGCCCCCTGTACTCACATGGACGGGAAGAGCAGCAGCCTGTTCTCACTGTCTGTCAGCAGGGTGGTGTATTTGCTGCAACAGAGGAGAAAACGCTACTTCAAGAAAACATTTGGGGCTGAAGAAAACATTCTGGTCAGTGGTGGCACACAGGCCCTGGGACAGAGAGAGGAGAGGAGGGAAGGGGAGGGGAGGAGAGAGGAGGGGAAGGGAGGAGGAGAGGAGGGGAGGGGAAGGGAGGACGGGAGAAGAGGGCGGACAGTATCTGGCCTGTTCATCAGTTAGCACACCACAGATCCAGCACCTTGGTTGCTAAGAGCCATTGTCCACTAAACCGTGTTCTCTGGAGAAATTGCTGGGAAGTTGTCCGAGGAGTGGAAATGGAAGAAATTGCAACAGGACAAACCAAAGACCTGAATGGAATTTAAAAGCTTCGATGTGATTTTAAAAAGGTCCCTTGTGTGCATACGAGATCATCCATAAAAATCCACACAGAGATATAATGACACTGGTCGTATGTGGAACATTGTTAGTAAAGAATATTCAATTCCATTCCCTGACATATTGAAATACAAAAATTTCCTTGATTCATTAAAAAAAAAAGAAAACAAAACAAAAAAGAAAAAAAAAAGATATACCAGTATTTCCAACACTTGGGAGGCAGAGGCAGGAAGATAGGATAAACTCATCTCCTCACAGAGAGTTCGAGACCTACCTGAACCACAAGAGACTTTTTTTAAAGCCTTTGAGATGGCTCAACAGGTAAAGGCAAGTGCCACCAAGCCCAACAATCTGAGTTTGGTGCCTGGGACCCACATGATGGAAGGGGAGAATTGGCTGCCAAGAGCTATTCTCTGTGTCACCCCCTGAGCACACACACACACAAATGCAATCAACAGTTACAACAAAAGTGCCTTTTGGCATTTTCAAAGATGGCCAGGTGAGCTTGGGATGTAGCTCGATGGTAGAGCCCTTGCTCACAGGAACAAAGTCCTAGGTTCAACTCCAGTAGCAAAAAAGGAGAAAGAAAAGAAAAACAACTTTGCAATAGTGAACTGTTATTTTAGAAATTAAAAAAAAAAAAACAAACCTCATTTTCAAATGCGTACATAGGAATCAGCAAATGGCACAATGACTCATGTACAGTCTGGAACCACACCCTAGAGATGGGCATAGAGGAGGGCCTTCCACTGTCTGTGTGGTCACTGTTCCAACCCCTTCCGCAGCTAAGAATTTGGAATATCAGTGGTGGTGGTGGCACACACCTTTAATCCCAGCACTTGGGAGGCAGAGGCAGAAGGATCTCTGTGAGTTCGAGACCAGCCTGGTCTACAAAGTGAGTTTCAGGACAGCTAGGTAGGACCACACAGAGAAACCCTATCTCTGAAAAAAAAAGGAAGAAGAAGAAGGGGAGGAGGAGGAGGAG
>NW_004949095.1:5423910-5429983 GCF_000317375.1 Microtus ochrogaster
GAGAAGGAGAAGGAGAAGAAGAAGAAGAAGAAGAAGAAGAAGAAGAAGAAGAAGAAGAAGAAGAAGAAGAAGAAGAAGAAGAAGAAGAAGAAGAATTTGGAAGAAAGTTCTGCTACACAGAAAAACCCTGTCGGAGATGGGAGAAGAATAATTTTTATCTTTTTGGTTGGTTTGAGTTTTGAGAAAGGGTCTTTCTATATAGCCCAAGCTGGCCTTGAATTTGCAATCTGCCTACATCAGCTTCCAGGAGCTGGGATTAAAGGTACTCACTACTACACACAACTCCAAGTTCCATTTTGTTAAAGATTTAATTTTTTATTTTTTTAATGATTTATTTATTTTTATTTATGTGCATTGGTATTTTGTGAAGGTGTCAGATCCCCTTGAGGTAGAGTTACAGGCAGTTGTGAGCTGCTATGTGATGCTCAAACCTGAGTTTTCCAAGAGCAGCAAAGGATCTTGAGTGGTGAGTCATTTCTCCAGCCCTAAAATTTCACATTTGTTACATATTTCCAAAAATAATTTATTTATTTTATTTTATATGCATTGATGTCTTGCCTGCATGTATGTCTGTGTGAGGGTGTCAAATCTTGGAGTTTCAGACAGTTGTGAACTGCCATGTGGGTGCTGAGAACTGAACCCAGGTTCTTTGGAAGAGCAGTTAGTGCTCTTAACTGCTGAGCCATCTCTCCAGCTCCAAAAGTTGTACTTTTTAAAATATTAAAGATTAAATGACAAGAAAAGCTATAGAACTATTTAATCATGAAAACCCAAAATTCTTGTATTCCTCCCTTGGAGTCCCCCTATCAGGAGTTCTTTCTTGTTTTACCTTAACAAATCTATGTTTACTCTGCTCTAAAAGCAAACAGGAGCAGGAAGAAGAGGAGGAGGAGATAGAAACAGAAAGGAAGAAAAACAAAAAAGGCAGAAGGAAGGAAGGAAGGATGGATGGAAGGGAAGAAGGGGGAGGGAGAGAGGAAAGAAAGGAGGGAGGGAGAAGCCAAAACTCTTTGAGCCATCTCTAGGTTTTTGTTTGTTTTGTTTTTGTTTTAATCGTTCTCACATTCTGCCAAGGCAGGTCGCCCAAATGTTTCCTCACCACACTAGGAAAATGAGTGTGCTCTTCTTAGGTTCCTTTAAGTGTGGAAAAGAGAAGACAGTGCAGGTCAGATAGGAAACAAAACATCACGGTACTCACTCGTCATAACACTCCAAACCCGAAACTCCTGTATTTGACACGATATGAAATTCTTCAGGAACCAGAGTGTCTGCTAATGTCTTCTGCTTATAAAGAAAAAGGATGACTATATTAATATAAGAAAAAGCTGGACATATATTGTAAAATTAAGCATGAATGTGAGGACAGATTTTTCTTTTGGTATAATCATTACTCAGGGGTTTTTGGGGTGGGGGTTTCAAGACAGGGTTTCTCTGTGAAACAGTCCTGACTGTCTTAGAACTCACTCTGTAGACCAGGCTGGCCTCAAACTCACAGAGATCTGACTGCCTCTGCCTCCCACTTGCTGGGATTAGAGGCGTGAACTACCACCGCCCAGCCTCATTACTTGGTATTTGAGAAGGACTAATTTTAGAATCCTTCAAGATACCAAAATTTAGATCAGTGATTCTCAACTTTCCTAATACTGCAACCCTTCAATACAGTTCCTTATGTATGATGACCCAAGCATAAAATTATTTTCATTGCTATTTCATAACTGCCATTTTGCTAGTGTTATAGATCATAATATTTTTGGAGATAGAGATTTGCCAAAGGAGTTGCAACCCAGATGTAGAGAACCACTGGTCTAGATATTCAAGTCCATTACATAAAACAAATTGGTGTTTTCATAGAAGCTACATACATTTATTTATGCTGTGTTGACTCTGGGTTACCTAATACAAGTAAATTGTTGCCATGCTAATTTTTTATAGAATAATGACAAGAATGCATTTATACTTTTTTAGTGCAGATACAATGTTTTCTAAGCATTTTGAACTTGAGGCTGGTGGCATAGGTGAATGGATAACCTTCAAGTATAGAGGGACAACTATATTCATAAATCCTTTAGCTATTTTTTTTCTTGCTGCTGTGGTTTGAATGAGATATCCCTTACAAGGCTCAGGCATTCCCAGTTGGTGGAACTAACTGGGAAGGACTTGGAAGTACATCCCTAATTGGAGAAAGAATATCACTGGGGTCAGCTTTGAGGTTTCAAAAGACTTATGCCAATGTGGCCTCTCTCTGCCTCCTGCTCTTGAATCAGAATGTGAGCTCTCAGCTGTTCCTGCCACCATGCCTCTGCTCCACCATCAGGGACTCTAACCCTCTGAAACCATAAGCCCAGTGAACACTTTCTTTAATAAGTTGCCTTGGCTATGGCATTTTTGTCAGAGCAATAAAAAGTTACTAAGACAGAAGCTAGAACCAGGAAGTGGGCTATAAAATTTGACCATGTTGTTTTGGAGGAATGTAGGAGACATCAGATTAGCAAACCAGTTGAAAGTTGTAAGGGGAGTTTATGGGCCATCCCAGGAGGTCTTGGAAGACCACAATACCAAGAGCTATGAGGACTGTGGAGGACCAGATCAAGAGGCGTCAGAGTGGAAACAATTATCAGCAACTGTGATATTGTGAGAACTCTTGTGATATTTTGGCAAAGACTGTTCTTGTTCTAAGAGGTTAAATTTAAAAGTAATGGGCTAATTTCTTTGATGGAGGAGATTTCATGACAGCCTACTTGACTCTGTCGTGCCGTCATTAGTAATTATTCTCATGCAGGTCTATGATGAAAAAGATCAAGTGCGGCAGAGGGAGATGCAGAATGCACAGCTTGAAGAGAAGAGAGCCAGGAAATGTAACACTATGGCCAGGGGATGATGAAAGGGATAGGAAGATTAAGAAGTGGCCTGACCCACACTAGAAGAACATGACGGATGGCCTTAGCACTGGGGAGGCAGAACTGGAGACTAGCCTGATTTACATAGCCAGGGCTACGTAGAGGGACCCTATCTCAAAAGAAAAGAACGTGGAGGAGGAGAAAGAGAAGCAAGGAGGAAGGAGGAGCAGAATGGGAGGAGGAGGGAAAGAAGAGAACAGGAGGGGGGAGGTGAGAATAGGAGGAGGGGGAGGAGGGGAACAGAAGGAGGAGGAGGTCATCCATCATCTACAACTCTAGGTGTGAAGTTTCCAGTGGAGAAACTACTCTTCCCTGATTTTGTACTTCTCTTTACACATTAGAACATTAGCTGTGGCTTGGGAAATGGCCTAGAATGTCTTTGCTCTTTTCCCAGTAAATGCAGTTTTACAGAAATAACTGGGTTACTGGGGTGCTGATGGAGCCCCGAAGGCTGTTGTTATACCTGAGGCTGCTTTAGAGAAGAAATGAACAGGCAGAGAGAGGAAATCCTCCCTCCAGTACTCACACTGTGAGGCACCATGGCACTGTCCTGTGGCTGCAGTGACTTGTTTAAATTTGGGGGACAAAGTTTCTTCTCCTTGGCCTCGCCTTTTACATATTTAACATCATACAGAAAAGAAATATCCCTTGAAAGTAAGGAAATACGTTTTGGAATTAGCTTTTTCTAAGGGTGTATCCAGCTACACACTTTCTACTAGAGGGTAAAATAGAACTTTTCTAAGGGTGTATCCAGCTACACACTTTCTACTAGAGGGTAAAATAGGACTTTGGTCAGCAAACCTGCTCTCACTACCTTTCTTCCCCTGCTTATCTGGATTTTATTATTTAGAATTATTTAAAAACATGGGGAAAGGAAGTGTGATTTCCACTGAAGGCATCCCTGTGATCCCCACGCAGCTCTGTTTTAGAAGACAAGTCCATCCATTACTTTAGGGTGATGAGAGCAGTTTACCAAGCAAACAGTTCTCCCGATTCCAGTGACGGCAGCCACACCCTACACCACTCGAGAAACTGAAACTGCAGCCCCCTCTCTACACAGGACCCGCTCCTCGCCTTTCCCAGCAGCCACTTTCAGCGTCACTGTCATGGACACTTCAGAGATCACAGACGTCAGAACCCACAGCCAGGCCCAGATGCGTCTGGAAACCCGTAAGCTTCCATAGAGGTTGTCTAATTAACATAGAGCAGTCCTTGGCAAGGTTCTCTGGGCAGAACAGCTCAAATCACAATGGCAGCGGCCATGACCTCAGGAGCAGAGGGGAGGAAGCAACCCAGGCAGGCAGAAAGGCCCTGGCTTGGGTAGGACACTCCCACAGTGTCCACAGTTTCTAGAGGTGGGGTTCGCTCACCTGGATGGTGACCTTAGGTTTAGCATCCAGCACCAACTTATTGGATGGAGGCCCCTCCATGGCCAGTGTCCAAGGTTGAAGGATGAACCTGCTGACACCTGGACCAGCACGGCCCACCCCATGTAAGAAGAGTTTGTCCACATTCTTCCTCTTCACCAAACTCCTTGATCCCATCATCAACTCTTTCCTCCTCTCCAACCTCGGATGAATCAGCTTTTTCCCATAGTTATTCCTGCCACGTGTGCGCAGGACTCCATCTTGGTCCACAGCCCCTAGTCTTATCCCACCAGCGATAACTGTGTAGGGAACTTCCACTGCCCCACTAAGACACTCCCTGGCCTGGTTTGCTTTGTGCCGCTGTGATAAATACTGACCCAAACCAACTTGGGGTAGGAAAAGGCTTGTCTGGCTTACAGGTTCTGGACCACAGGAAAGGGAGAGCTGTGCTGACTGGCTCTGTGTGCGTGGCTTTCTAGGCCTGCCTTGTTATACAACCCAGCAGCAACTGCCCAGGGATGGCAAGGCTTCTAGCGTGAGGATCCCTCACCAAAAAAAACGCCCACAGACAAGCCCACAGGCCAATTGACAGAGGCAGTTTCTCAACTGACAGTCCATCTTCCCAGGTGCCTCTAGTTTGTGCAAGCTGATGAAGACAGACTTTTCCCTCCTAAAACTTCTTCCTTGACCATGCATTGCTACTATGTCCTCATGACATATATATCTAGATAGAATATATCATCTCTGTCTTTCTGACAAATATCAGACTCCCTGATATTACCTGGCAGAAGAGATGTCCCCTCCCTTCTGAAACCATGACCCAGAAATCTAGTGCAGACTTCCCTTTATTAAGTTAATCTCTTAGCAGTTTTTCCCACTGGTGTGACTACTCCTTGTGTTTGCGACACCCCTGGTTCTGAGCCCTCCTGCTCCTCTAGAGATGCTCCACAGAATGTGTCCTTCGAAGCCATCAAACCTGCAGTCTGCTTCACCTTCCTCTGTGTGCTGAGGCTGCCATCAAAATCGCATCAGTACCCAGTCCCTTCCCGCCCTTTGCCCTCAATATCCAATCCGCTGCTAACATCGGTAATTCCGCAGCCACCCTCATGTCATTAGAGTGGGCAGTCCCCTTACTTCTTGCCAACAGCACATCTCTGCTCCAACTTGTTATTACTCGATGTGCACCCCAGGTCTCTAGGGTACGTCCTGTGTACTTCTCTCAGACTCAGCTCCCTAAGGCGTCGTTACTTAATGTATAATATTTTCATGTCTCCATCCTGCCATCATCTTTAAAGGAGACTTTGGCCTGATTTGTGCCCACTGTCCACTCTCTCTTCTCCATGTTGCTGCTGCTACAGAAGATGCTGGTTCATTTTACTGACCAGGTATCTCTCCATCCCTTTTCATCAAAGTGCTAGCACTCTCATTTTCCTCCGAGTAGGTGCCTTCCTCCTCTGTTAGAAGGTCTCTCAAAAAGAGATTCTGGGGAGCTAGCAAGATGGTTCTGCGGGTAAAGACACTTGTCACACAAGCCTGAAGTCATGAATTTTACCAGTGGGACCCAAATAAAGGTAGAAGAGGAGAATCAACTGGGAAAAAAATTGTCCTTTAACCACAAGTGAGTTTTCACACACATGTACACACTCACACCAACACACAATATAATACTAATAAAGTATAATAAAATACAATTTAAAAATCAGCTGGGGGGGCGGGAAAGATGGCTCAGTGGTTAAGAGCATTGCCTGCTCTTCCAAAGGTCCTGAGTTCAATTCCCGGCAACCACATGGTGGCTCACAACCATCTGTA
>NW_004949095.1:5430523-5432994 GCF_000317375.1 Microtus ochrogaster
AGGTGGATCTCTGTGAGTTCGAGACCAGCCTGGTCTACAGAGCTAGTTCCAGGACAGGCTCCAAAACCACAGAGAAACCCTGTCTCGAAAAAAAGAAAAAAAAAAAGAATAAGCAAATGAAGTCATAGTAGTGACCTGGGTCATTTGCATTGAAAATATGTCATGTGCAGGGGTCATAACAGAAAAATAGTAAATATTACTGCACACATTTAAAAAATGTATTTAACAGAAAAACACCCAAAGCATGGAGGAAGGCACTATAGAAGGGGACAAATTAGAACAAAAAAATGGCACACACATGGGAACACCCTAATGAGCCCAGTGTGGTACACACGTGGAAACACCCTAATGAGCCCAGTGTGGTACACACGTTTTAGTCTCGGCTCTCAGAGAACAGACAGGCGGATCTTTGCTAGAGGCCAGCCCGGGCTACATAGAGAGAGAGAGAGAGAGAGTCATATTGAAACTTAATTTTAAAAAATGTTTTCCTTTGCTAGCAGAAAGTATGTATGATGTCTCTGTGAAGCTGGTCACGTGAATGTCATATTCATGTCAAGGAGCAGTGGGCACTATATTCATAAAAGCACCAGGTTTCATGTCCTCCTTACCTTTTTATATAGTCATACAATTATGCACAATTCTACATCTACTATATTCTTACTTAGATGTGGTGGGCACACCTTTAATCCCAGCACTTGGGAGGCAGAGCAGGCAGATCTCTATGAATTCAAGGCCAGCCTGGTGTACATACCAAGTTCCAGGTTAACCAGGGCTATACAATAAGACCATATCTCAAAAAAATATTTTATGTCTTTATCATTGGTGGGGATGTGGGTGTCTATGATGTGGGTTTGTGTAATGTGACTCTGTGTGACATGGGTGTGTGTGGTGTGTGTGTGATGTGGGGGGTGATGTGGAATGTTGTGAGGAGGGACATGTGATGTGGGAGTGTATGTAATAGGTGTGTGATGTGGATGTGTGATATAGGTGTATGAGGTGGGTATGACGTGGGTGTACATGATGTGGAGGGTGTAATGTGGGTGTTTGTGATGTGCGGTGCGTTATGTGGGGGTGTGACGTGTATGTGGTGTGGGTGTGTAGTGTAGGTGTGTGTGACACAGGAATATGTGACAAGGATGTGTGATGTGGGGAGGTGATGTCAGTGTGTGTGATGTTGGTGTGTAAGTGTAGACAGAGATGCCACAGCACTCACATGGCAGTTGGAGGACCATTTTGGGGAATCAGTTGTCTCCTTTAACCCATGGGAATGGGCTCAGGTTACCTGGTTGCAGGACAAGTGCTTTTACCTGCTGAGCCATCTTGCTGATCTCAACCATTTTCATAGCAGTCAGTTGTCTGCATTCAGTCATTTCCTGATTAAAATTCCAAGGCTTATTTTGTGCGTTGAACAATGAGGCCATCAGAAAAGATTCTTAGAACTAAACACTTTGTCATTTGCATTTTATTGCTGTGCTCTGAATACTTGGCATTGCTGGAAAAATTACTCCTTGTCCCTAGCAGTTGAGCACACCATTGTCCACGCGTGGAGGTCCAGTGCAGGTGCCACAGCACCAAATCAGGATGCTGACGAAAGTGTGGTGTGGATGCCTGTGAGAGCCATGCCTACGACTGTGCTGGCTGGCTTTTGTTGGCTTTCATTAACTTGACACAAGCCAGCGTTATCTGGGAAGAGAAACGTCAATGGAGGAAGCGCCTCCATCAGATTGCCAGCAGGGCTTCTTCTTGAATAATGATTGAGGGAAGGCAGAGGCAGGCAGATCTCTGCGTGTTCGAGGCCAGCCTGGTCTGGTCTACAGAGTGAGTTCCAAGATAGCCAAAGAAACCCTGTTTCAACACACACACACACACACACACACACACACACACAAGAAAAAAACAAGCAAACTGAACAAGCCATAGGGAGCAAGTATTCAACCATGGCTTCTACTTGCGCTCCTGTCTCCAGGTTCCTGTCCTGCCTTCCCTCAGTGATGGAGTGTGACCCGAGAGCTGTAATATGAAATAATCCTTTCCTCTCTGAGTTGCTTTTGGTTGGGGTGTTTTATCACAGCAAGGGAGACCTCAGACAATCCCCTTCTGGTTATTGACAGGATTCCTTCCTGGAGGTCACGAGACTGGGACTGTTTCCTTGATGGGCATCAATTGAGTCGCCCATACATCGCTTGACTTGTGTCCTTCTGTTCTTCTGTTCTTGTCAGGTCCATCTCCTGACCCACTCAGTCACCTTCCTTTTATACTTTCAGGGTCCATGCTTATGCTGGACTCACATCTGGTGTAATTTCCCTGTCTCTAACCTTCCTCTGAAAAGTTTCCTGCTGCTGAGGTCTATTCACAAGTTCTGGGGTGACAGTGAGGATGGGGGTACTGAGATCTGTATTCATGGGTTCTGGGGTGACAGTGAGGATGGGGGTGCTGAGATCTGTATTCATGGGTTCTGGGGTGACAGTGAG
>NW_004949095.1:5433094-5445925 GCF_000317375.1 Microtus ochrogaster
CTGAGATCTGTATTCATGGGTTCTGGGGTGACAGTGAGGATGGGGGTGCTGAGATCTGTATTCATGGGTTCTGGGGTGACAGTGAGATTTGGAGGTGCTGCTACTTGATGGCCACAGTTTAAGAACTTCTGCTCGGAAATGCCAGTTTACTACCACACGCAGATATGACTAGCATTTATTGTTTTATATCATTCCCAGAAATACTCTGTCAAATTGTGTTCCATGAAGATTGTGCCTTATTCATCTGAAAGTATTTTCCATTTATCAAAATCTCTCTGCATGCCTTGCTTACATGCCATGATCATATAGCAGTTTATCCGCACTTAAGTGTGTAGGATATTTGATCTTATTGAAATTACTTTTCTCATGGGTGAAAAGGATGGATAGAGTTGCTCAGTTTTAGGTGCATTTAGGAGTACAGAAAAGCAGACACGAGAGGACGGCGATCAGAGCATCTCAAACCACAACTCGATGTTTAAGTGTGAATGCAGGAAGAAGTACACAAATGCAAGCCAAAAAGGAAAAGGAAAAGAAAGAACCAGACGTGGAAGAAGTCTCAGTGGATAACGGATCTTGATACCAAAACTGATGGCCTGAGTTTAACCTGCAGGACCCGGATGTGGAAGGAGAGAACCGATTCCTACAAGCTGTCCTCTGATCTTACACGTGGGACATGGCAAATATGCACACTTACATATAATACATAAATACAAAATGTATGGCCAGAATTCATAGCTACTGTACTGATAATAACCATACATATATCCTTTCAGAATTATCACTTACCAACAATACTGCAGTTTGACAATCCGTAATTCTAGTGTTGCCATTCCGCCCCCTCCCCAGACTGTCATTCAAATGAAAAAATAATTCTATCTATCTTAATATATCCCACTCTCTTCCTTCTTTACCTTCCAGCTCCGGTTAGGGAAACAGGATGATCAATCAGATATTTTAATTTATTCCTTCGAACAGGGTGCTGCCAGACACGGTCTACAATGCGCGGAAGAACACCCTGTGGGGAAAAAACACAAACGTCCAGCAGAGGGCACTCTAGTCAAAGAAAAGTTACCAATTTAACTACATCAAGGGCATTTGGATGCTTTACTGAGGAGGGGAACTCTTGATTCAAGAACATGTCGAAAGGCAAATTAGAATATTAAGAGCATCAATAATATGCTTGGTAAATTTACATAAAGTAGGTTAAGAGAAATAATCAAGCAATGGAAACATTTGCTCAAAAGTTCTGAAGCTTTTTTACTTTGGTTGTTTCTGGTTTGGTTCTTTTAGTTTTGTTTCTTGAGACAGGATCTCATTTGGGTAGCCCAGTCTCACCTGGAACTCATGTAATCCTCCTGCTTCAGCCTCTGATGTTGGATTTGTCAGTGCCAGCCACCATGTTTAGCAAGATCTAAATTTTCTAGTTGGCAAGACGTCTCAGCAGCTGAAAGAGCTGGCAATCTGATGACCTGTGTTTCTCCCCAGAACCGATGGTGGAAAGAGAGAACCAACTACTCCTGGAAGCTGCCCTTTGACCCTGTGCCCAAACTCGTACATGAACTAATAATTAAAATAAATAAATCTGAATTTTAAAAGAGCATCTGAAATATATAACGTATGCTCACCAAACACTTAATAAAGTGAATTTTAAAAAAGATAATGACCCCAGACATTCTAGGCATGTGTATACGCACCTTCGGGGCTTTAAGTTTCTTAGAAGGCAATAAGTTTTCAGGACATGGACCAGCATTGGCTGCATAGTTCAGAGACAGAAGGACTTCCTCGGGGATGAATTCATTCGGAAGGGAAGGAGGAAGGGGTTTGAGATGGTCCAGCATGACTTTTCTCTCCTTTAGCTCAGGAAGTCCTAAGAAAGTAAGAGGAAAGAAAAACTCTCAAGTGGAGTGTCCTGGGGAGTTGGAGCTCCCCCACCTGCCTTACTATGTGTGTTCCTAACAGGAAGAGCGCTTCCAGCGGGCAGGCACGCAACAGAGAGTCCTTAAAGCGCAGAAGAGCATCCAGTGCACAGAAAGGTGGAGAAGGAGAGGAAGCAGCGTATGCGACCATGAAGAGAGACACAAATAAGATGACTGGGCTACAGAGCGAGCATACAGCCAGCCTGGACAGTTGAGTGAGAAAGTGAATAGGGAGCCAGCTCAGGGCAGAGTCCTTGCTTAGTGTGTTTAAGTCCCTGGCTTGAATCATCTGTACCTCCTAAATAGTAAAAGGCTTGATGGAACTGTAGCTAAATATAAATAACAAAGCACACCAAAAACCCCTAAGTGACAGGAAGACTGGTGGAAATTTCAGTCTCAGAGTAAGGATGAACGATGTCTGTACTTGATCCGGATCCTAGTACAAGTCCACATTTATCATATAAAGTCTCATCTCACTATGGAACTCTTAACTGTCGTGGAACTCACTCGGTAGGGCAGGCTGGCCTCAAATTCACAGAGATTCACCTTCCTCTGCCTCCCCAGAGCTGGGATTAAAGGCATCAGCCACAAAGCCCAGCACCAAGGATGAAAATTTTAAGAATTCTCAGAAAAAAGTCTTGAATCTTATACAAATAGCCATACAGTATTTAGCTGTGTTTATCTTATCCACATTGTTCCCTTAAAGTCAGAGAGCAAGGAGCCAAACAGGCGTTGTTTCAGACACCTGTTAGTATTTAAACGAAGATGAAAGAGAATTCTGACTTGGTAATAGCCAGGTTGTCTGAGGAGAAGGGGAGAATGGATTGCGGATTCTGCCAGTAGCCATGATGGCTCTGTCCACAGCATCGCTCAGGTTTACCTTTGGTCTCCTCCTTGACTAGAGAAAGTTTTGACTGTTTGACCTCAGATGTTGACGGGGAGTTCAGCGAAGTTCCGGATGCTTTTTGGAGAGACATAATAAACTATTTTTCCAGAAAATTAGTTCAGAAACGAATCAAAATCGTGCTGGGAACTTTAGGCTCCCCGTGGTTCTGTAGGCAAAACAAGGCAAATGAACAAAGAGACCCCTTGCGGGTTTATGCTCAGATTGGAATTCGGAATTTATCTAGCATGGTTTCCCTTCTTTGTTCTCTCCGACGACCCGACGTGACAGGGAGGGGTATGGATGGGTCAGAGTCAAGGCCTAGCCCCGCAAAGTCAGGGTCCGCTGCCCTACAGACGGCAGGCGGGCGGGTCAGCGCGGCCCAGCTCCACGGGCTCGAGTGAGGCAGGGCTCCCACGGTTCCTTCAGCAGAAACCTGTGGACACTGACTCCCGCAGCTGTACCCACAAATTACGTTTCCCACCAGGCCTCGGTCGGTAGGCTCTTTCCTGGAACGCCCTGCGTCGTCATGGCAACGCAGGACCCCGTGTCCTAGCAACCTGTGGTCCGGGCTGCCTCCGGCGGCGCCGTCAAAAGAAAAGACAAATCGAACAATCCCTATACTATCTAGCTGTTTCTGTGTGATCTTAGTCGTGCGTCGTAACAATAAGGAAAACAAATACGTGATCTGGTTGTTGTCTCGGAATGGGACGGTCTCTAGCGGCCGCTCTTTCGGCTGTGGACTGCGCAAGCGCAGGCCCAGCTGGCCTCCGAGCTCCCTTAGAGACTCCTCTGTGGCCCTGTCCTTCGGAGGCTGTTGTGGGAGTGGTTTCCGTCCTTGTAACGGGCTTTATTGTTTTGCGTATTTTTTATAAATATCCCCGGTGGCTTCAAACTCAAAGAGATCCTCCTGCCTCTGCCTTCCAATTGTTGGGATTAAAGGCGTGCACCACTACGCCAGGCCCTACCAGTTCATTTTTATAGCATGTCAACAGGGATTTCATATTCATCTTGGATGCTCAGATATTAGCCTGCAAATCTCCCTGAAGGAGTCCGTGAGTGGAAAATGGACTAGCATCTGTATTTAGTGTAGTTTTATTAAAACACGAGGATCTAAATTAGCACTTTATTTTTATTAAAGGAGTTGGCTGCCTAGGCGGGGTTGAAAACCCTCCTGACTCCACCAGGAGTACTAGGGTCACAGGCATGCACCGCCACACCTGGATTAATTTGGAACTTTCCAGAAGTGATGCGTTTTAGTATCTAGGAAATTTAATTACGGCTTAACTAAACACTTCTCAAGGGAATTGGTAGCTTGGGGCTCTAAAATTGAAACGTCTCCTATCGTCTAGTTGGTGGCGGTAGTGAAGTCCGTGCGTGTTTATGAGTGTGCGTTACAACGCTCAGGAACAAAGCCAGAGCCTTGTGCGTGCTAACTAAGAGCTCCAGCACTAAGCTCCACCTCCAGTTCGAACTCTAGTTCTTTATCATTGCTCCGTTCTCACCTGATGCGCCTACAGGGAGAGATAGCTTAGCTTCAGTGCCCGTCCTAAAAACTTAGAATAATTGCCTTATTCGGGCTCGGACCAAGAGCAACAGTGAGCAGCCTTGCCGACCTTGAATATGGATCCCACGAGAGCTTTCTCTCGGTAAATTTACAAACTGTTATCTCAACTTGGTAAATTAGATGCGCAAACTTGGTTGAGTTCAAATGGACCCTAAACTTCCACAACTTGGTTCCCCCACCCCCTCCCACCCCATGGTGTTTCTTTCTTGCCTCTCTGCATGGCAATGGATAGCCAGGCACACTTAAATTTCTGAAGCGACTTCTCCCATCCCACTCTCTCGCACTGCACTGCAGAAATAGGTGGGGACAGTTGGGCCGTAGAAAGTGACTGTGGGCCTGGTGCTCCCATAGGGGCTTCGCTGGGAGAATATTCTGATGTCAACTGCTGATCCTGATGCGCTCCAACAGTCAGCGTTCTCTGGAGAGATGAGCACACTCGTGCTGCAGCAGCAGGGACAGGATGGGCAGTCGGTGAAGAGCAGACTGCTGTGGAGACTGGCAAGAGCCGAGTGCAGGCAGGTCCAGTTTGATAGTTCAGGAATCTCAGCACTTGTGAGGTTGAGATCTGGGCTGCAGAAACTGTCTCAACCCCCAGTTCTATTCACCTTCCCAAAAGGAATGACCACAGTAGGGAAAACGCTAGAATCAATGCCACTGAAAATGTAAATCAGGCCCCATTTATTTATTTGTAACCTATAACATCGCTCCCTCCCTTAGTCTAGGTAAGAAAGCCCTGCCCAGTTATTTGTCTGCTCCTTCGGCTACCGTTGACATAGAAAGCTGCCTGCAACTAGGATGAAGGGCACTTGAAACATGAGATGATGAGTGCATGGCAGCTATTTGGACTACAGAGCTAGGGTATAATGTTTGCTAGCTGTTTACAGGGGTCTCTCTGGATAACAGCTCGAGCTGTCAACTAGCTCTTGTAGACCAGGCTGGCCTCAAACTCACAGAGATCTGCCTGCTTCCCTTCCCAAGTGCTGGGATTAAAGGCGTGTGCCACCACTGCCAGGCTCCTCACCTCCTTTTGAGACAGAAGTTTTAGCTAAATTACCCTGGCTAACTTAGAACTCATAGTAAACTATGCTAGTCTAGAACCTGCAACCATTTGTTGTCCTCTTTTTAATTTTTCTCCCCCCCCCCTTTTTTTCTTCTGTTTTTCAAGACAGGGTTTCTCTGTGTAGCTTAGGAGCCTATCCTGGAACTCTGTAAAATCAGGCTGTCCTTGAACTCAGAGAACCACCTGCCTTTTGATCTGCAGCTGTCCCGTCAGCCACTGCAACTCCACTGCTCTCAGCAGCGGTTAGTCCTGAGAGCCGCTGCAGCCTGAGGGAATTGTTTCCTCAGGCACCAACTCTTTCAAAGCTACAAAGGGAGTTTATCTAAATCTCTGTCCCTCTAAAGAACTCAGGATTCAAAGGTTGAGTCCTGCTCTTGAGAGACTGAAGAGCAGCAGCTCACCTGGCCTCCCAGTACTCTCCAGAAAACCTCATGCTGCTCCGTCCTCCTTCAAAATCCCTCTCCACCCGACTCCTCCCTACCATTTGACCACAGGTGAATGTTATTTAATCAAGCACCTTTGCATCATTAGACAAATGTTACAAAGCTGGCACAGAAGTAATACACCTTAAGATAATATTCTACAAGTGCCATTCTCCTGCTTCTGTCTCTGAGTGACGGCCCAGGCCTGCTAGTTTACCCTTCTCTACCCGTGGTGCTGAGGAGGCTCTAAAGCATCATGGCTACCAGTCTAAGAATGTTCTAAAGGTTTTTTGTTGCTTTTCGAGACAGGGTTTCTCTGTGCAGCTTTAGAGCCTGTCCTGGAACTAGCTTTGTAAACCATGCTGGGCTTGACCTCACAGAGATCCGCCTGCCTCTGCCTACTGAGTGCTGGGATTAAAGGTGTGTGCCACCACTGCCCAGTTTATGTTTGGTTTTCTAGATTTACTTTTACTTCTTTTAGGTTATGTGCATGCGAGGGTTCCCACAGTGCAGAAGGAATCAGGTTCTCTACACATGCAAATACTACACACCAAAGGGTCTTTCTAAATATATTTATTTACCACATTCTTCACATATGCAGTATTTTGCCATTTTGGATATGAACACAAAACTTAAGGAATTTTCAGAGAAATGTGAACAATACATTTTAAACAAATTCATTATGCCAGTCATTGAAGATCTGCAGGAAGAGGTAATCAAAATTCAAAGAAAAAAGCAAATAATGTAACCAGAAGCTATCTTTAATCTCTCTCTCTCTCTCTCTCTCTCTCTCTCTCTCTCTCTCTCTCTCTCTCACACACACACACACACACACACACATACACACACGCATGCACGCACTAACCTCTGCTTCTGTGACCTAGGACATGCAGACCCGAGATAACTCAGGCAGCCCTGCACAATCCAAATGACAGGACCTAGACCAGGGCTTCAGCGTCCCTCACACCCAAGAATCAGCTCATTGACCCATTGGCCACATCTTTAATGACTAGGTATGAGGGCTGCATGTTTTGACAATATTCGAAGCAGTACAGCTACCCTTCAATAAGACATGGCAGAAGACCTGTGTGCCATCCACTCACCTGAAGATAAGTGCTCCATGGGGTGGGGGAGGGGCCATGTTGAAGCACAGACAGGAAATGGAGTAAAGATGAGGGTGAGCATATAAAAAAGGGAAGATGTGTATCTTTCCATTTAAACACTTAACCCAAGATAGTTCTAAAAATAACCCATTCTTTTTCTCAAGTCTAAATTAGCTACTTAAAAGCATTTCACTGGGGGGCTGGAGAGATGGCTCAGTGGTTAAGAGCACTGCCTGCTCTTCCAAAGGTCCTGAGTTCAATTCCCGGCAACCATATGGTGGCTTACAACCATCTAGAATGAGGTCTGGTGCCCTCTTCTGGCCTGCAGACATACACACAGACAGAATATTGTATACATAATAAACAAATAAATAAATAAATATTAAAAAAAAAAAAAAGCATTTCACTGCCGGGCGATGGTGGCGCACGCCTTTAATCCCAGCACTCAGGAGGCAGAGGCAGGCAGATCTCTGTGAGTTCGAGACCAGCCTGGAAAAAAAAACTCAATAAAGACTTAGAAGATTTCAGAACCTTCCCACCAATTCACAGCTGATTGTTTCTCAGCTGCCTATTGAACTGGGGGTGGAGAAGGGCTCCGATTTCTGGCAACAACTAGCTGTATTTATTTCCTATTTAAGCTGGGCTTATAACTGATGTTTTATTTCAACAGTGGGTCTAACACTCCATCACCTGGTGGCAGCTGTATGAATCAAATCTATACACAACCGTCACGTGCTGTGTTCCTCAAAAGCTCCTAGTTCCTCCAGTGTTAGTTAGCCACAAACGCCTAGAGACTGAGAGTTCCTTTGCCAATGTGGGCAGCTACACACAGTATTACAGACATTATGTGGAAATTACTGAACAGGATTAGTAAGCAAGACACAAATTTGATTAAAGTAATGAGCTATCTTCAGTTAAGACATTAAGGCTGGGTGGAGTGCTTGCCCAGCATGCAGAAGGCCATGGGTTTAGTCTCCGGTACAGCACAGAAAAGGAATCGATTCTGCCTTGATAAAGCCCTTTTTTACGTCATCAGAAATTCTCACTGGGGTTCCTCCTCTCTGTAATCCCAGGACGTGGCTATGAGACATGCACATTAGATACGTGATGTAAATACCTAGGTCACAACAGCGATGCTCTCTAGAGGCTTGCCACTTCACTCTTGAGAAAAGCAGATAAAGCTGAAGTGATTTTGGAGACAAAACCGTGACCATCTGGTTTAAAATAACTAGGTAAGACCACCACAGGTGTGGCGGTTCCTGCTGTTACTCTCAAGAGGCAAGGCAGGGGAATCGCAGCCTATCAAGGAGCAGGTGGACTCCATCAATAGTAGAAGGCTGGGGGCTGCTTACAGGAGCAGCAGTAATTCTTGGGACCCTGCCATTCCAAAGAGGTAACAACCTAGATTTAGGTTTTGACTGTACGAAGATTATAAGGCAAGTTTCCTGCCAGGGCTGGCGCTCTGCAGCGATCCTATGAGATAGCCATCTTTCCCATCATACAGAGGAGGAAAACAGCTCTGTCCCGGGTCACTTTGCTGTGCCTGGGTCTCTGAATCCACAGTCCATGCTTCAGTCACCTCCTGACTGGCTCTCAATCTGGGACAGGAGAAAACCACCCTACCAACGGAGAGGAACAACCCTAAGTAGATGCATTGTGTCTGTTTGTGTGATGGGGCTTGAGAGACAGGATCACTGGTCTTCAACTTCAGCTGGTTGTGTAGCCTGGAATAACCTGGAATTCCGATCCTCTTCTCCTACCTCTCTAGAGCTGAGTTTTTCTTTTTTCTTTTCTTTTTTTTTTTTTTTTTTTGGTTTTTCGAGACAGGGTTTCCCTGTGGCTTTGGAGCCTGTCCTGGAACTAGCTCTGTAGACCAGGCTGGTCTCGAACTCACAGAGATCCGCCTGCCTCTGCCTCCCAAGTGCTGGGATTAAAGGCGTGCGCCACCACCGCCCGGCTTTTTTCTTTTCTTTTTTGAGCAGAGTAAACATAACGTTTATTAAGGAAAGGTGAGAAAGAACTCATGAATGGGAATTCCTCCTGGGAGGGATACCCATAACTAATGTCTTAAAACTATGTCATATAGGTTCAAACCATCACTATCAGTTTTGTTACCACAGCCATATGACTTCAGCTCAGTGGTTCTCAGCCTTTCTAATTCTGTGACCCTTTAAAACAGTTCATCATGTTGTGGTGACCCCAACCATAAAATTTCATTGCATGGTGTAAACCCAGCACTCAGGAGGCAGAGGCAGGTGGATCTCTGAGTTCAAGGCTAACTTGGTCTACAAAGTAAGTTCCAGGACAGTCAAGGCTACACAGAGAAACCCTGTCTCGAAACAAAAAACAATAAATTATTTTGTTGCTACTTCATAACTGTAATTTTGCTACTGTTACGAAGCATAACCTAAGTATCTGTGCTTTCCAATGGTCGTAGGTGACCCTGGGAAAGAGCTGTTCTGCCACCCAACGGTCATGACCCACAGGTTGAGAACTGCTCTTTAGCTTCACCCCCTCCCACAAACATAAAATTGGACTTGCCTCAAAATTTCTTATACTTTGCAAAACAGATCTTTTTTTGAATGAGCTCTCTTAACAACAAATAAATAAACACCATCTTTTAAGGTTATATAGACCAAGCGAGTGATTTTCAAGTATATATGACTTGCCCAGGAAGCCTGTAATAGTTCATTTTTAGGCAATAATTTTAGAGTTTCAAAACAAGTTATGTATCCTAAATGAATTAGTTTTATAACAATCTGTTTGCAAATACAGATTATTTCTAGGTTGTACTTTTTTTTTTGGCTTTTCAAGCAGGATTTCTTTGTCTAACAGCTCTGGCTGTCCTGGAACTCACTTTGTAGACCAGGCTGGCCTCAAACTCAGAGATACATCTGTGTCTGAAGTACTGGGATCAAAGGCCTGCACTAACACCACCCAGTTATATGTTTTGGAGCCTGTCCTGGAACTAGCTCTTGTAGACCATGCTGGCCTCGAACTCACAGAGATCCGCCCGCCTCTGCCTCCCGAGTGCTGGGATGAAAGAAGTGCACCACCACTGTCCAGCTTACATTGTACTTTCTTAACCTGACAACATCACCAACTTTTTCCCCAAAAATAACAGAAACAGTCATACATTTTTTTCCACTGCCAAATATTGCAGCTACTGACAAGAGCAGCCCCAACCAGGTGTGGTAGCACACACCTTTAATCCCAGCACTGGGAAGGCAGATACCTGAGTTCCAGGATAGCTATGTAGAGAAACCATGTGCAAAACAAAACAACAAAAAGCAAGGTCTTGATGTTTTACTTAAATTTTAACATGAGACAAGTAGCATTATCCAGGCAATTATAATATATTAATCCACCACCTAAAAAACAAAAAACAAAACAAACAACAACAAAAAATAACAAACAAACTAAACTTGCCCCCCCCCCCCATCTAGGATTGAGAATAAAAACATCCAATACAGAGGTAGGAAAAGACGAAAACAGACATCTAAATGCAAAGTCAAAACTGCTCATAAAGTGGTTCTCTTGTATGGTCACTTAAAATCAGCCATCATTCAAGCTTCGAGGAAATAAATACTACATCCCTTATTTTGTAGACAGTCTCATTCTTCACTGAAAACAGTTTCCACCCATTGGCACAATAAAGGAACCTGCTTGGAACACACCATTAGCAAGAAGTCTGGGTTTTATTTTCTTTTTAAAGGGTTCATACAGTAATTTGAAGACAAGGGTCCTGCTAAGGCAACCAACAAAGTGGCCACATGGCTGCCAAGCCGGTCTTCTTTCAGAGCACCCGCCTCCTCAAGGGGTCTGGACTTTTGAAGTTTAAGACAATCTTACAGTTCTAAGTGGTTTGCAGTCCTACACACATGCTGATCACCTAAAATCTTGGTAGGAAACGCATCCCTAAGGAAAGGCCTTGTTGGGTGTGGCAGCACATGCTTGTAAACTCCGGCACCTGAGAAGGCTGAGGCAGGGGCATATGAGGTCCATCACAGCTTGGGCTGCAGAAAAAGACCTTGTCTCAAAAAGAGTGGGTGAGGGGGAAGAGCAACCCTGACTGGTCCAACAATTGCAAAATTCAATACTGCTACAGAGTAACACTCTTTTCTGAAAATGCACACACAGCACTTCCCAGAATGGGGCACCCTGAAATCCCATCCCCTTGCTGCAGAAGACTAGTTTATGAGCAACTTTCAGACCATTTCTGTTCTCTCATTACATTCAAAATGCAATTACACATAGAAGAGACTTATTTTATCCAGTAGTGGTACACGCCTTTAATTCCAACACTTGGAAGACAGAGGCAGGTGGATCTCTGCAAGTTCAAATTCAGCCTGGTCTACAGAGTGAGTTCCAGGACAGCAAGAGCTGTTATACAGAAAAACTCTGTCTCAAAAAAAAAAAAAAAAAAAAAAAAAAAAAAAAAAAAAAAATTGAAAGAGTGACTGGCTCACTTCACTCTTTAAGACACAGGCCAGAACTTAGTAGGCTCCATTCACAGTGTATGATTCAGGGGGTAATGACTCTGGGACAATACTGACCACTCGTTTGGGAACAGAAAGAAACTGAGTCTGCTGAAGGTAGAGCTGAATTCAGAGCCAGCCTCTGAACACAGCAGGTGCAGAAGCAGGAGACATACACGTGGCCCACATCAAGAGTGATCATCAAGGAACTCTCCATTATCTTTTTGTGAGACTCAAAATGATTTTTAAAACCACTCTGAAAACACTTCGCAAAACTGTACAGAGAGTTGCCAGGATACCAGCAAAGACTCAAATGGCTGTGCCATGAACAATCCATGTGCTAGCAGCTTATAAGGCTCATTTCTTTGGGCAGGAGGCTGAACTGCAGTTCTGTGACACCCCTTCCAATGTGCAGTCCTCACACACAATACCCATGCACACAAGCACAGCGGGTCCTTCCGCCACACCAGGAATGGGCACTGCAGAACGTGGAAATGTCACATAACGAGTACATGTCCTTACAAATGATCATACAGCAATTTATTTAATCTAAAAATATACTGTTAAAGTATAATGATGGGACAGATGCTTCAGAAGCCAGCTTCTGGATCCTTAGTAGACATTTAGTATTAAGAGAGATTAATACTTCCATTATGGACTCACTAGTCTATACAACAAGAAAAGTTCCTAGTTATTAGACAAGAAAGCAACTGTACCAAAAGAATACTTCTAAACAACTTAACAGTTAAAGAAAAATCTTCAGGCGTGGTGGTATCTTCTTCGATCCTAGCACTTGGGAGCAGGAGGACAGGGATTCAAGGTCAGCTAGGCTACAGAGTAAGTTCAAGACCAGCCTGGGCTACATAGCAAGTTCAAGACTAACCTGGGCTATATATATAGCAAGACCTTACCTCTAAAAAGAAAGAAAGAAAAAAAAAAACCAACATCAATAAAATCTCCTACAGAACTTCTGAAAGCATAAATAAAACACATGGCCAGCTCATTGAATCTGTTTGAAAATGACTTCTCAAGTTTTGAAAGGAAATATATTTTCCCTTCATACTTTGGACCCTTAAATTTGTACCAGTATTGAAGGTGAAAGACTGCTAATTTTTTCAAAAGCAAAATCACAGTTTATACAGAAAAAAAAAAAAAGAGTAGACCAGAACTTTCAGAAAAATACAACATGGGGGCTGGGGTGTGGCTCAGTGTGCTGCCCTGGGCAAGGCCCTGGATTCTATTCCCAGCATAGAGACAAAGCAAAGCCAAAAGCAACAAAAGATGTGAGCAGAAAGCATATCAAGATTATCTTTGGGCCGGGCGGTGGTGGCGCACGCCTTTAATCCCAGCACTCGGGAGGCAGAGGCAGGCGGATCTCTGTGAGTTCGAGACCAGCCTGGTC
>NW_004949095.1:5446325-5462349 GCF_000317375.1 Microtus ochrogaster
AAAAAAAAAAAAAACCATGAAGTGACTCAAGGCCAGTTTCAGGTCAGTCATCAGGAGAGGCTGGAGCGGTCCAAACAACGTGGAAAGAAATATGCAGTGACCGCTGACGACAACTGGCTGGGGATCAGGAAGAATATCCATTCCTCATTGGCAAGAACGGAGGCAGAGTCCGGGCTTCTAAAACACGTACCGACAAGTCCAGGAACGGGGCCGGACATAATCCAGAAATGTGGGCTAAGATGGGAGAAGCAACAGAAGAATGGTTCACTTATGACCACAGTTGGTGTGAACTAGGTCTGGGGCAGGTAACAGCTGGATGCTACACATTGTACCTCTTTAAACTGCCCCCGCACTTCACTGCCCTTTAAGGGTTGAGAAACTCCCCGTTTCAAAAGACGTTGAGATGTTTTCTATCAATGGCGCCAATTAATTCAACTGAGAATTTCTGTAAAGAGTCCACTCCACTCCATAGATCATGGATCATATGGTAAGGAGGCACCGTGTCTCTTAACATCCTGATACCTTATTTTAGCAAAATTGAGTTTCAGTTTAAAATCTATAACTAGAGGTAGGATTAGGATAACAAAGCATGAGCATATGACTAAAACACGGGGTCTTAAATTAGTGATCCACTTCAATATCAAGTACTTTACAAGTTCCGAACAGGGAAGATGGAACAAGAGTTCACAGTTTCCATGGCAAGTACAGTATCCAAACCGAATCTCAGTAGAGGAATAAAATCTGACCTGTGGGACCTGAGTGTAAAGTATAAAGAACAGTATGACAGGGCAGAGGCCTCGACAGGAAGTGAGGAGGAATAGGGCTGTGTGACAGAAGACAGCATATGCAGAGGTGCGTGGATGACTCTTAACTTGGTGTGGGTATCTGCGCTCAGTTACAGTTCCTGGGAGAAATACCCAGGAAAGACATATCAAGAGGGAATCTCAGCCACATGCAAATGGAGTTAGTCACCTATAGGCTAAAAAACAAAACCTGAACTAACCACAGGGGGAAGAATGAAGAGATTGGTAAAATCAAAGGAATCCAGTCCCAGACATCAGTGTTGTCTGACATTCTTTAGAAGAGCTTATAACTTTTGGAGGGACAGAGATAAAAAATATCCCTGTTTCAGATGAAGGATGCATGTGTCCTTGGGAAAAGTCTGGAGATACAAAATCACAGCGAGGTAAAGAAAGAAGAAAATGAAGAACCGGGGAGCTAAATGAGGAAAGGCAAAGGAATTAGCTGTTCAAGGGAACAGTCAGACTGGGAGGTAATGGATGCTCATGTTCTGCCTCCCTCCTTTCGACTCAGCCTCATGCTCTCCACTACCACACACCCTTTGTATTATGTGCCCCTTATATCAGTGGATAACTAATACCACCCCCTTACATCAGGGGTGACTAATACCACCCCCCCTTGCATCAGGGGATAACTAATACCACCCCCTTACATCAGGGGATAACTAATACCACCCCCTTACATCAAGGGATAACTAATACCACCCCCTTACATCAGGAGATAACTAATACCACCCCCTTACATCAGGGGATAACTAATACCACCCCCTTACATCAGGGGATAACTAATACCACCCCCTTACATCAAGAGATAACTAATACCACCCCCTTACATCAGGAGATAACTAATACCACCCCCTTACATCAGGGGTGACTAATACCACACCCCCTTACATCAGGAGTAACTAATACCACTCCCCAGCCCCATCCCCCTTACATCAGGGGTGACACCCAAGCTGGACAAGCAACTCACATTCTTCAGAGGACAGTGCTGGCGGGCATACCATTCTTGAGAATAGAAGCACAGAATGACTCCATGGCCCAGGAAAAGAGAAGCCCATACCATAATGTTCCAGATCGGCCTTTTCCGGCTGTCGTTGACAATGAAGTTAAAAGCCACTGAAGTTAGAAAGAGAACAAAAATACAGTTATCAAAACAGTCCACCAGGGATTAGGGCTCAGATACAGACCTGCGGCTGACTGCCAGCAGTGAGTACCAATCATTCATAGCCATCTTTCATCCTGCTCACTTACTCTACAAGTAAATGATGCTCAACTAAGAACACATGAAAAATACATTTCATGGAGTTTTTTGGTTTGTTTTTTTTTTTTTTGAGACAGAGTTTCTCTATAGCTTTAGAGCCTGTTCTGGATCTTGTTCTGTAGATCAAGTTGGCCTCAAACTCACAAAGATCTGTTTGTCTCTGCCTCCCAAGTGCTGGGATTAAAGGTGTGTACCACCAATGCCTGGCCTCATGCCAGGAATCTTATGGATTCCTCTCCAGACACTCAAACATGAAACTGTTTTCAGGAGTTGCACAGTGACAGTGTTTGTGATTGGTCCCCAAGAGGCCACCTATTTCACACCCTCCCTCCAGTGTGTAAACACCTGCAGACACAACTGCACTGAATTACTCCATCAGTGTTCTGACTCTGGCTAACAGGCTGCCTTGAAATGGTATGACCACCTAGCTTCTCTAAAGTGACGTCATAGTTTCCTTCCCGTTTCGCTGTCTCTGTTAGTGCAGCAGCCAGTACCCACAGTGGGCCACATCACTCACTTCCAAAGAACATGAAGAGGACAAAGAGCACTGGGTAGAAATAGCTCAAGCAGACAGCGAGGGCGTATTCATGCACGACCGCAGACAAGGCGAAGACAGCCAACATGGCAGCAGACTTGAACCTCTTCGAGAAAAACTAAGGTACAAAGAAAATATCCAAGAGTTAGTAACTTCAAAAATAAACAGTAAGCATGAATGATAAGAGATGATTACCATGCACTAAAGGCACCTACTTAGTTATATTTGACTTTCTAAGCCTATACCTTAGGTTAATCCAAATCTATTAAAAATAATTACAAAAACATGCTCAATGTTCTAGTTTGGATATGAAGTGTTGCCTAAAGGCTCATGAGTTGAGGGCCTGGTCTCCAGGTTGTGATGCTATTCTGAAAAGCTCGAGAAACACTGTTGAGCCAGGTTCGTGTACTGCAGGCTAGTCTTGAACTCTTGATCATTTTGCCTCCACCTTCCAAGTGCTCACATGACCATACCAGGTTCAAATTTCATCTGTCAGAGGGACACTGTATAAAACACTGGGCAAGCACCCCTTCTAGAACGAAGGTTTAAAAAAAAAAAAGACTTGCCTCAGCCCAACATGGGACACTTCAATATGAGTGAGTGAGAGAACTCAGTCTGACACATGCCTGTTTCCTTAGCCATCAGTCACTGAGGTAGATGACACACTCTTGCTTAACAATGAGAATTGCTTCAGAGTCACCAGTGTTAACGAGAAGTACAAGCTATACTTAGTTACTCTGAGTACATTATGCTCCAAAACATGGCTTATATAATAGTCTCTGGTTGAAGGGATGAAAATTCACAGTAGCTCTCTACTTTTAACAAACAAATCCAAATGAAAGTGGGTGTGGTGGGCTGAGGAGAGGGGATATCTGCTAATCTACAAAGGGAGAAGGGGGCGCAGGTGAAGAGTAAAAGAATGACATTGGGGGTGAAGGAGGGGGTTAGCTAGAAGATTATTTGTGGACAATGAGATTCCTAAAGGTCCTTGGTAGGTGGATCACTTCAGTTCCTACACAGATTTCCTTTTTTTTTCTTTTTCTTTTTCTTTTCTTTCTGGTTTTTTGAGACATGGTTTCTCTTTGGCTTTGGAGCCTGTCCTGGCTCTAGTAGACCAGGCTGGCCTTGAACTCACAGAGGTCTGCCTGCCTGCCTCTCCCTCTGGAGTGCTGGGATTAAAGGCGTGCAACACTACCTCCAGGCTTCCTACACAGATTACTAAGAATTGTAGCCAGGTAGTGAAGTTCAGAGAAAAGCATGATGTTGTCCTAGTGATGTACTTAACAGTTTCCATGCTCAGTAGCATTCACAGAACACAGGTTCTTCTTTGTGGAAACTTTAAGAAAATGGACAAGAAATTATAACACCTTCTTCAGTGGCGATTAAACACATCATTTCCCAGTTGTGCAACACTATTTAAACACAATTCTTTCATGCTTGCTTGGCTAGCTTTTCCACTTTGAGAGAGGGTCTTACTGTGTAGCCCTTAGGATGTAGACCAGTGCTGCGGGGCAATGGTCTTGTATTGTTTTTAATAAAATGCTGATTGGCCAGTAGCCAGGCAGGAAGTATAGGCAGGGTGACCAGAATAGGAGAATTCTGGGAAGAGGAAAGGTTCAGTATGCTGTCATCACAGAGGAAGCAAGATGAGAACACCTCCCTGATAAAAGGTATCGTATCAAGCCATGTGGCTAACAGACAAGAATTATGGGCTAATGTAAGTTACAAGAGTTAATAAGAAGCCTGAGCTAATAGGCCAATCAGTTTATAAATAATGTAGACCTCTGTGTGTTTCTTTGAGACTGAAAGGCTACAGGACCAGGTGGGACAGAAAACTCAGTCAACAGACCAGCCTGGCCTTGAACTCAGAGATCCACCTGCCTCTGCTTCCCAAGTGCTGGGAGGTGTGTGCCACCATGCTGGACTTTTTCATAAAGATTAACTTATTGTATTTTTATGTGTATATGCATAGGCCACATGCATGCAGATACATGCAGAGGCCAGAGGAAGCTATCCAATCCCCTGGAACTGCAGTTGCATGTGGTTTTAAGTTGCCCAATGTGGGTTCTGTTCCCTGTAAGAGCAGCAAGCACTCACAGCAACCACTGAGTCATCTCTCCAGGCCCCTCAGAATCCCCATTTCTTACATGACATCAACTAGGTCTTGCTGCTTACCCAGAGCAGGTCCTTGTATGCATAGTAGTAGAGCCAGTCATGGACCACCACATTCCAGGTCCTGTAGTAGTTGGAGTATGACGTAGAGTTCCACCAGTCCTGAGAGAAAAGGAAAGGTATAAAGTCACACACACAGCTAATGTCCTGGTCATTTCCAGAGTATTGCCTGACAAAATGCCTGAAGGTCGTCATTATGATAAAAGTGTTAGCCCCACACACTGATGCTAGAATCTCAAAAGGAATTTGAGCAGTTAGTAGTCAATACTAATGTATGTTAGAGCTAAACATGGCTTAAGACTCTGAGGGCATTTTGTCTCATTATTAAGTATGTTAATTTACATCTAATGTTTGCCTCCGCAGCCATCAGTAAACTTCCTCTCTACCTTGTTAAACATAAGAGAACTGAGCACGCATGTGAACAGGCTGACTGGGATCAGGAAACATTTAATTATGAAGGGAGTGAGGTGGTGGTTTCTAATGTCCCTTTGTATTTCTTGCTCCCAATTTGAAGGTAAGACATTAATAGAATCAGACATCTGAAATCTGCCATCCACATTTATTGTCTTTCAGAAAGGAGTGGTGGAGATGAAGTCAGAACAATAAAATGTGACATGGACAGCTTTAGAAGTCTAAGAATACCATTTGAAGCAGAAATAACATCTTTAGAAATGAAGGAAGCCATTTATTTCCCTTGGGAACCACTCAGCAGGTTTTTTGTTTTTTTTGGTTTTTTTGTTTTTTTTTTTTTGTTTGTTTTGTTTTTGATTTTTTGA
This sequence comes from Microtus ochrogaster, assembly GCF_000317375.1. NCBI lineage: Eukaryota > Metazoa > Chordata > Mammalia > Rodentia > Cricetidae > Microtus > Microtus ochrogaster. The sequence continues at coordinate 5,451,873 of NW_004949095.1, forward strand.
GACAGGGTTTCTCCGTAGCTTTTGGTTCCTGTCCTGGAACTAGCTCTTGTAGACCAGGCTGGCCTCGAACTCACAGAGCTCCACCTGCCTCTGCCTCCCGAGTGCTGGGATTAAAGGCATGCGCCATCACCGCCCGGCCCAGCAGTTTTAAATGGGCTAACCTGCTGAAGTCACTTCATAAAATCCAGCAGCCATTTAAAAGGCCCAGTGAGGAGCTGGCATAACGCCCTCTGGTAAACAGTTCCTACCGCAATCACCAGTACTCACAGGAGCCAACAGAGGCCATATGTTCTTTGTGGGGGTGGGAAGAAGAAAGGCCAAGACAAGCTTTTACTCTACTATAGCCCAGGCTGGCCTGGGATTCGTGGTAATCCTCCTGCTTCAGCCTCCTGAGTGCTGAGCTGATGAGTATGTAACAGCAATCACTTGCTATCCAAAGGGAACAGGTGTCAGTAGGTTACTCTAACTATACATGTATCAGAATTTCAGACTTAACATTGGGGAGACTAGGAGAACAAAATTATCTCATGAAATTTGTGTCAAAAAGCTGGTAATACTGTCAACAAAGCTCAAGACTTAGCAATATGGAAATAAATGGAACGTGACAGCAGGCAGGCTAGCTCAGGAGGCCAAGCCTGACAGCACGACTCAAACACACACACATTCGTGGTTCGTGTGTGCCCTGACCCCCCAATCCCAATAATTTCTTTTTCTAATTGATTAGAAATGCCAAGAATGGTGGTGCATGCCATTAATCCCAATACTCAGGAGGCAGAGGCAGACAGATCTCTATGAGTTCAAGGTCAGCCTGGTCTACACAGTGACTTCCAGGACAGTCACAGCTACACAGAGGAATCCTGTTTTAAATACAGATATTAAAGAGAAAACATACCATGAGAAGATGAGAGCAAGTATATAATACCTTATAAAACATCCTGTCACCAAAGCGTAACATCTCAGCAAAGGCATTGAGCCAGCAGTGCAAAAAGGCAAAAAACGTAAGGAACAGCATCAGCACCCCTGAAAACAAGAGCGACAATCTGAAGAGTCTTCTGAACAGCTTACAGCCAGCCATCATGAACAACACACCAGTGTATTTTTACCTGGGATGCTGCCACAAAGCCTGCTGGTATCCAGGTCACCCACTCCAGAGGTGATATAGTAGTACACTTTGGAAAGCTAGGAGTTCTGTTGTTTTACTTTTTAAAAATGATAATTTATTTCTATGTTATTTTGACAGAAAATAAGTGATTCCAGCCTGTTTTAAAGAAATGCCGGGACATATAGCTGAACTTGGTACCCAAGACCTTTTAACTCTCCCTGGGTGCAAACACCACCTACAACAGGACTTCTGACATTCCAAGATATCCCAGGCCTTTCTATCTGTCCTTCTGTCCAAAGTCCTTCCCAGGCCTTTCTATCTGTCCTTCTGTCCAAATCCTTCCCAGGCCTTTCTATCTGTCCTTCTGTCCAACATCCTTCTCAGGCCTTTCCATCTGTCCTTCTGTCCAAAATCCTTCCCATCACTTTTCTTCAGACAGTATTTTTTTTTATTCTCCAGCATATTTCCAGTGCCCAATGCTGAAAGTCATCTCTAACTCGAGAAACAAAGCCCCCAGACTGTTCTATGTACATGGTACTTTCACACTGTACTGGGAAATACTCATTGCATGCCCACCTATTTCATTCAAAAAAGATTCATACAGTGTTTGCTGGACAAGACAGGATAAACTAAAAGTGGCTTTAAAATATGATCCTTGGGGCTGGAAAGATCTCAGTGGTTAAGAGCAGAGACTGCTCCTGCAGAGGTTCCGGCACCCACGTGGTAGCTCACTACTGTCTGCGACTCCAGTCTCAGGGAATTCGATACCCTCTTCTGGTCTCCAAAGCTACTGCAAGCACATGGTACTCACACATTCAGGCAAACACTAACATGCAAAAAATAAAAATACATAAATAATCTTAAAATGTGATCCTTTTTTTTTGTTGTTGTTGTTTTTTTTTTGGTTTTTCGAGACAGGGTTTCTCTGTGGTTTTGGAGCCTGTCCTGGAACTAGCTCTGTAGACCAGGCTGGTCTCGAACTCATAGAGATCCACCTGCCTCTGCCTCCCGAGTGCTGGGATTAAAGGCGTGCGCCACCACCGCCCGGCTTAAAAAATGATCTTTAATCTCAAGGAGTTTGCAGTCAAGTGAGGTAAGTTTGTGTGTGTGTGTGTGTGTGTGTGTGTGTGTGTGTGTGTGTGTGTGTGTGTATCCTTGTCTAGGGACATCTAAAAGACAGGAAAGGGAGATGGTGACATCAGTAGTAAGCAGAGACCAGGCTAAGTCAAAGAAGCTCTGAAGCGCAAGCTCCCTGAAATACAGAGTTTGTGTGTCTACAGCTGAGTCCTCAGCACTGGCACAGTGGGAACCTGCATGTTACCAGAAAAAAAGTACATGGAGTGAATGAAACTAAGAGACAAGGCATGATGAAAAGAAGAAAGATAAGAAAGTGGCCAACTGAGACTTCAAAATGTGCCAGTGCAGCCTGTGTCTCCTAGAGGTCAGTCTGGAAAACAGCTAAACCACATATCAAGAGGTTACTGGCGACTTTAGGTGTGGGTATTTGGTGACCAGGTGAGAGTAGAGATTATAGAGAACCAAAGAGGAGAAGAGGAAACACATAAATGTGGACATAACACTGCCGGAGGAAGCAGACTGAAGTGAGAAGTGAAACCAGGAGGGCTTTTCACTTCTGGAGCAGATGAAGAAGTGGTGGGAGGGTTTATGTGGAGCTAAGTTCACAGGAAAAAGCAGGGAACTGAAGGTACCTGGAGGGCAGCTTCCTGCTGTCTTCCTGACTATATATATGGATGGACAAATTAAGGAGCGCCCAGGTTACCTGGCAAGATGGAGTTAAATACACACAGGACCAGAACACGAGCGCTGAAGGGCTCCTGTTTAATATTCCGGAACAATGGGGCGCAGAGTCTCTCAAAGATGTAGTATACATAAAACAGGCAGCCAAAAACCTGGAACACAACAAAGAAAACAATGACGGCTTCATAAAAAGAAGGAGGACATGTCTTCCTCCAAAGGAAATACACATACAACTAATGCTTACACATATTTCATTAAACCCCAGTATATAGAGGATGGCCCCACTCCTTCAGAGAGATACTCAAGCCTCATTTCCACCATGACTTTTCCTAATAATTTACTAAATTACTTCTTTTTAGATCACATCTTGCTATGTAGCTCAAGCTAGATTCAGACTCAACAATCCTTCTGCCTCAGCACCCTGAGTACTGAGTTTATAGACACATGTTACCACACCTGACTGAAATCGCATTTTTAGAAGACTATGAAGAACCTGTTTATGAAGTCTGCAGTAAAATAACTCATTTTACAGCTGAGTATTTGGCTTAAATAGAATTTAAAATGGCAGTGTCTGGGATTTATGGTTCTCAAAATGAGTGAGGAAGAAATGAGGGGTTCAAAGCAAACCCCCATGCATACAACACTACCCAGAAAAGGGAAAAGGAAATCTATCTAGGTTCTTACTAAAATAACCAAACAAAATTACCTTAATTTAAGTACTCTCCTTTAATGGGCAAAGCACACACATCACCTGAATTGGGGTAGCTTGAAAGGTTTAACCTTAACAGAGCACATTCCTGAAGTGCTTATGACATACTTTGCCACCTTTAGGTTTTGGAGACAGGTATTCACTATAGTTGAATTGTCCCGGTTGATTACAGAATTCAAAACTCCTCCTCCAAGTGTTAAGGTCAAATGCATGAGTCACCACCCCTGGCTCAACATTTTAAATAGATTTTTTTTATTTTTATTTATTTATTTATTTATTTATTTATTTATTTATCTATCTATTTATTTATTTTAAAAAGGGCCAGCCATAATGACCACGCCTTTAATCCAGCACTTGGGAGGCAAAAGCCGGGAGACCTCTGTGAATTCGAGGTCAGCCTGGTCTATACAGAGTGTTCCAGGACAGTCAGAGCTACATAATAGAGAAATCCCATCTCAAAAAAATTATGCTGAACAGATAGCTCAGCAGTTAAGAGCACTGGCTGCTCTTCCAGGACCCAGGTTCAATCCCCAGCACCCACATGGCAGCTCACACTTGTCTGTAACTCCAGTGTCAGGATTTCTGACACCCTCACACAGATATACATGTAGACAAAACAACAATGACCATAAAATAAAGCATATACTTTTTTAAAAGGCCCATTTTTAATAAATAAAAATCATAAAAAATAAAATGTACCAATCATCATGTTAAGCAGTCCTTAAAAAGTTACCTGTAAAAACTGCATAGCAACGTAACCCCATCTTACAGTAGGAGTCCTGAAAAGAAGAAAACCGGGTTCTCTGTAATAAGCAATGAACTATTTCTATTCTGTCCTTTATCTACAATGTAAATGACCTAACGATGTTTTTCTACACAGAATCATTTATGGAATAATGGAATAGCTTAGCAGGACAGTGTGAGCTTAGCAGGCCACAAAGCCTTGAATTTGATCTCCAACCCCCCCACCACCAAAAACTTAACACCAAAACCATAACAAAATTACATAATTCTATCAAGAATTAGTCATTAGAACCAGCCGTTAGAATGGCCACTGAAGGCATTCAGTACTCTCTATAGCACTGTGTGAACTGCCCTCCTCCAAAGCTGTCCCCTCACTTGAAGCACCCCTGGGCTCCCGCACATCTCCCCCAAGGTTACCTCGGATAGCTGTCGCGGTAAATAAGTGTAGGAGCAAACAGGAAGTACAGGTACTGGTTGACTGTGGGTACTGGAACTGTGCCTATAAAAGGATTACAAGATCTTTGACTTCTCCCAGCAAACTTAGAAGAACCGAAAAAGGAAGCAAGAACAGGGCTGGCCAGGCAGTGGTGGTGCACGCCTTTAATCCCGGCACTCACATGAACATCTGTGAGTTAAGACCAGCCAGGACTGTACAGAGAAACCCTGTTGGGGGTGGGGTGGGAGGTTAGGAGGAGCAGGAGCAAGAGGAGGAGGAAGAAAACAAGAAGAAATAAGAGAAGAAGAACTGAGAAGAACAACATGACCTCCTGGCTCCTGTTTTTCTTCCTGGTCTATTAAATGACCTGTTATTCATGCTATAACCCGGTACTGCCAATCTCTTTAAGCCATTACTGTGACTACGATAAAAACAGAGGGAAGCTACAATTTGCAAAGTAAGCAGACACAGGTGGAGTGAGGCTATGAACATTCCATTTACAGGAGTCTAAAGATACATTTTGCATTGTAGATAAAGGGACAAAACAAAACAGGAACTTATGAGTCTTCCAAATCAATATGGATCCCATGCACAGAATAAAATATACTCTCTACAGAATACAATGTCATTCCAGCATGCAAAAAGATGAAATATCCCATCAATAGTCCTTTTAGGTGAAGAGTTGCATACTTGATTTCTCCTTGGCTGCATTGAGTACTCTCGGCACATTCTCTCTGACGAACGAGTGGGCCTTCATTACCAAACGGATCTGCCAAAGGAGAGGGGCAGTCAATCCCAGCACTGTCTGTCTCCTATAAGTAACTCCAAAACTGCACTGGGTAACATTCACACAAAACTTAAATTTGCACATACCAACTCATTAGCCTTTATAAAGGAAAAAAAAAACCTTGCAGAGAAAGATATATAATCTCTTCAATTATTTTGTACCTAACAGAAGTCTTGTTTATTAAAAAATATAATATTGAGAAGTTAAAAATCTGTTCAAGGGCTGGGCAGTGGTGGCGCATGCCTTTAAACATAGCACTTGAAGAGGCAGAGGCAGGTGGGTTTCTGTGAGTTCAAGGCCAGCCTGGTCTACAGAGTGAGTTCCAGAACAGCCAGGGCTGTTTCACAAAGAAACCCTGTCATGAAAAAACCACAAAGAAAAAGTCTGTTCAAGGGCTGAGTGTAGCTCAGTGGTGGAGGTCCCGCCTGACTCTCTCCTGGCACTGCAAAGGAAAAGCTCAAACAATGTTCCTTTCTATTGGTCAACACAAGACAGAAACCCCCGGAGTATAGGAGAAACAAATTAAAATGTATGTCTCATTTCAACAAGAGTAGCTACATGAGGACATGATGAGTTCAGCACTTCATCCAAAAACTTTTACAAAAAAAAAATTTCAAAACTTTTTTCAAAAATAGTTCCATATAACTTATTTCAGCTCCAGATAACTGAAGTAGAACAAATTCTTTAAAATGATATGACCCAGGTAAACACTTCAATTCTAAAGAATTGGCGGTGTACCTGCAATCCCAGGATTTGGGAGCAGATGACAGGAAAATTAGAAGTTAATTGGATATACATGAGCCCCTGACTCAAAATCCCTTCAATTCCACAGATAATGGTATTAGATACATATAAACACATATCCAGTGCTCGCATCAGTTAATAACAGCATCAGTACTGGATCATTATTGTTCTTAATTAAGTAGGGTGCCACTCAAATCCTTACCTGCTCAAGTATAACAATGAACCGGGAGGCTGGAGGCAGTGTATACGCTAGCACAACATATGTTGGGATAAAACCTAGGATTCCGAGCTGAAAGACTAAGAAGAAAAAGCCGTGGACAAGGGAATAGATCAGTGGATGAGAACTCTTGCTGTAGCCATGGGCCCAATGTTGGAACAGGAAATAGGGGATTGAGAGTGTAGACAGGAACATGGACCACCAAGTCCAAATAACAGTAGGCAGTTTGCCAAAGGCGTAGGCCAGGAGATTGAACTCAAGTACCAGCCTGTGGAGGGAGAAGAGTAAAAAGGAGTGAATGATTGATACGCAATGAACGTACAGAACTTAAAATGCTCTCTCACACACACATATACACCCATAGCTTTCAACTTTTATAAATACTGCAACATTCACATACCAAGGTCACGGGTATCAACATGTCACGTGTGTTTATTACAGCACTGCTCACAACAGCTAGGTTACTGACTAAACTAAGTGTCCATCAATGGAGGACACGTAAGGAAACGTGGTATGTATACACAATGAAATTTTTTTCAATCTAAAGAATGAAGTTTTATCATTTGTAGGAAAACAAGTGCAATTGGACATAATCTTATTAAGGGAATTATGTGAACCTCAGAAAAAGTTATTTATATTACATGTTTTCTATCATTTGTGGGTTCTAGACTTTAGACACTAAAGATCGTGTATGTGCAGATGATAGGAAAGTAGAAGCAAACTGGGAAACAAAGGGGACTAAGAGGAGGGAGTAGAGAGAGGTGGGCAGCAGCCATATGGGGAAAGTAAGATCAAGGAACACTATATACTTGCACAAAAATGGCCTTATGTAACCATGTATGAGAGTGAGAGAGAGAGAGAGAGAGAGAGAGAGAGAGAGAGAGAGAGAGAGAGAGAACAAGAGAGCAAGCAAGCATTTAAAAAGAGCCGTGAGTATAGTTCAGCTGTTGAGAATTACAGCATGGTTGACCAGGAGCAGCAGTATAGACCTGTCTTCCAAGCACTTGGAGGGTTGGGGGAAAGGAAGATCAAGAGTTCAAGGTCACCTTCAGCCATATAGTACACCCGAGTCTAGCTGGACTACTTCCTCAGGAAAAAAAAATGATGATGACACTGATGAGTGACCGGACTTTTTCTTTTAGTTTTAGGAGAAGAAACTCATCACTAATGCAGCTGTCCTGGAATTATTTTAAGCAAATGAGAATAGTCATTTCACACATCCGCTGGCCAGACACCCGCCTGCTGTCTTACCTTCCTTCATCAATGTAATCTACCACGAGCGTGCTAAGGATGAAGAGGATGAGGAGAGCAATGAACATGTGGTAGATTGTTCTGATGTGGTCCACTTCAAACAGTTCACTGCAAATGTAGGTCAAGCAAATCATGAGTTAATCATCTATATTTAATTTTAAAATACCGCACAATGATACTTTTTAAAGCAGTTTACAAGATGTTCAATCTACTCTTTGAGAAATCACTTTAAAAACTCAAAAGAGCACAGTATACACCTGAAATATACAGAAATTAAATGATACAATCAAGGTAAAAAAAGCGGGTTCTTAAACTTTCTTTCCAAAATAGGGTACTGACTCACGGAACACGGCATGGCCACCCCGGAGCAGCAGTCTCCGTCTAGGAAACCCACTGGGAGCTGTTTTCTGTGTGGGCAAATGCGGGCCGCCAGAAAGGGGGGACACAGGCTCTATTCCAAGTCTCCGGAGCTGAGAGGCCGGCTTTACAAACTTTACAAAGTCTGTGTTCCTTTGTGACGATGGCAGCCAGCTACCTACCGCCCACCAACTTAAACCTTAACCAGCGCTGTTTACTTTCTGCTGGCCTGCAGTCCTTCAGACTGGCTGTTTGCCTCTTAACAGAAAAACCCTCTGGGTGACTCTTCCTCAGTCAGCATCTTCTCTATCCAACTGTCTCTGTATGGGAAGTATGTGCGGCTTCTAAATGACCTTGAAGGATCTAAAATATTCTTAAGCCTCTGCATAATGGCTCTTCAAACTCTAACAAAAGCCTAGCTAAGTAATTTCTTTGGTCACATTTCTATTTTTTTAAGTTCAAGTCTAATTTATTTATCTGTTTGTTTGTTTATTTATGGTTTTTCAAGGCAGGGTTTCACTCTAGCTTTGGAGCCTGTCCTGGAACTAGCTCTTGTAGACCAGGCTGGCCTTGAACACACAGAGATCCACCTGTCACCTGCCACCACCACCCGGCTGAATTCAACTATACTGATAACATTTCTCTCCTCCCTTGTTTTTCCCTTTCCTCCCTTCTCATTAATGAGACCTAAACTCTGGGTTTCATGCATGCCTAGGTAAGTACTCTATCACTGAACTATAGCCCCCTTCATTTTATTAATTTTAAATAATGTAATTCTTATGTTAAAATGTTTAAGCCGGGTGGTGGTGGCGCACGCCTGTAATCCCAGCACTTGGGAGGCAGAGGCAGGCGGATCTCTGTGAGTTCGAGGTCAGCCTGGTCTACCAAGGGAGTTCCAGGACAGGCTCCAAAGCTACAGAGAAACCCTGTCTCGAAAAACCAAAAAAAAAATAAAATAAAATAAAAATGTTTAAATAGTGACCCTTCTTCGTGGAAAGCTTGCATTTTTCTCAGATTATAAATTTTAAAAAGAACACAGTCCGATTGCTTTAAAGGACAACATGAACAGAATATAGAAAACTCTGTCCTTCACATCAGGAACCACACCCCAATTTGGCTTATAAAGTAAGTTTTGATAAACAAGGTTCATTTTTAATGGAAGGCACATCACAGCACCTGACGTAATTTTCACCAACCAAATGCTCTCTCCTAATGCTGGTAAACTTCATCAATATCCCAATGAATACCTGAATAAGTAGGGGACTTATCAGTGACTAATAACAGGAAAGAAGAAACAGCCATCTCCCATCCAAAGTGCACCTTTTGCTTTGGTTCATGAATTAAGTCAGTACAATGCATTCATTGCATGCAATTTTAAAGAGACTAGATAATCATGGATTTTTAAAAAGAAAACCATCAAGAATCAAAGGAAAACACACACACACACACACACACACACACACACATTAAGAAGGCAGTTGTGGTAGTTTGAAAGAAAATGGCCCTCAATGAGAGTGACACTATTAGGAGGTATGGTTTTATTGGAGTGGGCGTGGCCTTGTTGGAGGCAGTGTCTCTGAGGGAGAGGGTTTTGAGGTCTCATATATGCTCAAGCCACAATGAGTGTCTCAGTTCACTTCCTGTTGCCTGCATGTCAAGATGCAGAACAAGGCTACTTCTCCAGACTATCTGCCTGCACACAGCCATGCTGCGCCATGATGGTAATGGACTCTGAAACTGTAAGCCACCCCAACTAAGTGTTTACCTTGTAAGAGTTGCTGTGGTCATGGCGTCTCTTCACAGCAATAGAAAACCCTAAGACAGCAGCAAAGCCAAAATTTTCTCCAAATTCTCTTCTGCTAACTCTCTTGATAAACAATTCTGTGTAACACAACTTCAAAGAATTTCTCAAAAGATAGTTAGCTGCTTTTATATCTAACTTTTCCAAAGAAGCCAGAAAGAGAACTAGAAGATGGGCGAGAAGGAACATCAAAGTTCATGACTTATATGGTCTTGAAACAAACTAGATAGAAAGACAGACAGACCAGAAAGTCTATAAATCAAGACAGTTTTTCCTTCCTAAATCAAACTAATAATTAACAAAAGCAAAAATCACTCACTCTAACAGAGACCGCCTTGCAATAAAGATCTTCCCTTGTTCTGGAGGTGCTCTCAGATCTCTGGAAAAGAAAAGAATTAAAACATAGATAGTAAGCCGAGCGGTGGTGGCGCACGCCTTTAATCCTAGCACTCGGGAGGCAGAGGCAAGCAGATCTCTGGGAGTTAGAGGCCAGCCTGGTCTACAAGAGCTAGTTCCGGGACGGGTACCAAAGCTACAGAGAAACCCTGTCTCGAAAAACAAAAAAACAAAA
>NW_004949095.1:5462694-5463153 GCF_000317375.1 Microtus ochrogaster
AAAAAAAAAAAACAACCAAAAGACATAGATAGTAGAAGAACAATAAGAAGCTTAACCGCAGGAGCAAGAGTGTGCTTACCAGCAAGTGTACTGGCTAACATTCCTTGCCTGCCTTTCCCCATCCAATCGAGTACTATGTTGAGGGTTTTATGCACATTATCTCACCACTCCTGGCAGTGCTGTGGAGTGGGTACATGTATACTTTATACTTATTTAAGTAGGAGCTATGCCAGATGTCTAACTGAAGCACCAGAGATCCCATTTCTAGCCCATGGTAAGGCAGACCCTGAACCACCCATCCTGAGAGACCCGGAGGTGATGTACCACCACACTGCACACTGCTATTGATGTCCTCCACACTGCACACTGCTATTGATATGTCCACCACACCGCACACTGCTATTGATATGTCCTCCACACTGCTATTGATGTCCTCCACACTGCACACTGCTATTGATA
>NW_004949095.1:5463328-5466156 GCF_000317375.1 Microtus ochrogaster
CCTCCACACTGCACACTGTTATTGATATCCACCACACTGCACACTGCTATTGATATCCTCCACACTGCTATTGATGTCCTCCACACTGCACACTGCTATTGATACATCATCCACACTGCACACTGCTATTGATACATCCTCCACACCGCACACTGCTTTGGGGAAATAAAACACATTTTAGTGCCTCACATACAATCTTATTAGGGCACTGCCGTTGGCTATTACACTCACAACCATTCTCCAGGAGAGAGACTAGCAGGGAGCCCACAAGGGCAAAGTAGCACACAGTAGCCGTTGATGCCTTCCCTCTAAACACATACTAACTGCAGGGTACTTTCCTACGAGTACACACCGAATAATACACAACAGGCATGGGAAGGATGTGGTTACATCAAGGACTCTGGAGCAGACTCCGGGGTAGATCCCTGATGTGGAATCTCGCATAGCTGCACTAATCTGTAACATGCGGATAGCTGTGGCATCTACCCCACCACGAGGGGCTTGGTTTAAGGTTTTGTACCACATTATAAAACCCATACTGGGTCAGTGTTACAGCTCAGCAGGTAAAGACATTCATCACCGAACCTGACAACCTTAATTCAATCTGGGATCCACAGGGTGGAAGGAGAGAACTGACAATCAATAACTGTCCTCTGACTTTTCCACGTCCACTGTGGACTGCATGCCCCCATATACACATACATATAAACAAACATACACACATACATACAAACAAAATAGATGAATGTAAAAAAAAAAAAAATTAAGTTAACCAGACAGTGGTGACACACACCCTTAACCCCAGCACTCGGGGGCAGAGACAGATAATCTGTGAATTCAATCAAGGCCAGCCTGTCTACAAAGCGAGTTCCAGGACAGCCAGGGCAGTTACACAGAGAAACCTTGTCTCAAAAAAACCAAAATAAATAAATAAAATAAGCTATGATAATAAATAAAATAAAGTAAATGGGGCCCTATATTAAGAAGGGAAAAAAAAAACCTTTAACCCCAGCACTCAGAAGGCAGAGGCAGGCAACTCTCTGTGAGTTCGAGGCTAGCCTGATCCACATAGGGATCCAGGCCAGCCAAGGCAACATAGTGAGAAACTGACTCAAAAGATAAAAAATATAAAAAAGAAAATGTAGAAGTGGTGACAAGGTATGACCCGGGGCATTTCCACTGCACTCCACGTTCTGACCACAGAGCTGGCTGGAGTAGATGTCTACACTAGGAGACAACAACACACATACTCACTTGGCTCTGTGGTTGTTTTTCATTTCTTCAAGAATGGAGAAGGTTGTAAGAGCACACCCACCATTGTCCAGAGATGCAGACTTTTCAATAAGATTGGTCACAAAATCATCAAAGTGACAACCAACTTCCTTCAGAAACAGTGGCTTCAGTTCCTAAAGTTTTAAACAAATAAATAAAAATGTCAGCGTTTGCTTGTGGGTCACTGACGTTTCTCTGAGGGGATCCCTTAAAGTGTGGGTCGACGGAAAGCCATACTAAACAAGTGAGCTCACAGGAGTCAAAGCAGAAGAAATAATTTCTATCGTTCATTTGTAGTTTCAGACATGTATGAAAACACAGTAATAACATACACCCTGTTGAAAATATATACCTGCTGGGCAGTGGTGGCACACGCCTTTAATCCCAGCACTCAGGAGGCAGAGGCAGGAGGATCTCTGTGAGTTCGAGGCCAGCCTGGTCTACAAGAACTAGTTCCAGGACAGGCTCCAAAGCTACAGAGAAATCCTGTCTTAAACCCCCGCCCCTCAAAAAAAGAAAATATATACCTGTGGCCTTTCTACTCTCTTTTCCTCCCTCAAAGTTGCTATGTAGACAAACGACCTTGATCTTCCAAGCCCTCACCTCCAAAGTGCTGGGATCAGTCACGTACCACCATGCCTAGCGATATGCTTACATCCCCAAGGATACTGAAGGAACACCTAGTAAAAGAGCATCTAGGAAGGACACTAACATCAGAGGGGCATGATGGGAGAAATGGGAGGCAGAGGCAGAGCAAGTGTGAGGCCACCTGGACTAAGACCCTGCCCCCAAACACATACACCACAGCAGATAAAAATGAGAACATTCTTTTAATAGTTTTATTTAGAAAACAAAAATCAATACATTATCTCTATATTATGTAATTACCACAGTCTTTGCCCCTAAGTTCCTATAACAAATATTCTAAACCATTTTTTAAAAACATTTATCTTCTTGTATGTGTTTTGCCTGCATGTGTATATAAATACCGTGCACACGCCTTGCGTCTGCAGAGGTCAGAAGAGGGCATCAGATCCCCAGGAGCTGGACTTATGGATGGTTGTGAACTACCATGTTGGTGCTAGGAACCAAATTCCAGTCCTCTGCAAGATCAACAATGCTCTTAACCACTGAACCATCTCTCCAACCCTCACAATTTACATTTTAATGCATGTCACTTTGTATCATACCTATGTTTATATAATATTTATTCCTATCTCCATAACTATGTATTTAGCTAACCATAAAACATGAATAAAGTCATGGTGGCACATGCCTTTGATCCCAGCACTCAGGAGGCAGAAGCAAGCAGCCCTCTGTGAGTTCAAGGCTAGTCTGGTCTACAGAGCTAGTTCCAGGACAGAAACCCAGCAAACAAATGCACTGTGTTTTGGGGCTCACATGAACCTTCTATTTTAAGCAAGCAGCTGAATGAGATCACCCGGAAGAGTCCAAGAACGGGGAACACAGATCCTGTGGTTGGGAACCTATATAATAAAAGCACACACGCCCAGGAATGAGATAGGGACCCGGGTGGGAACGGGGAACACAGATCC